>NW_027171172.1:97500-165000 GCF_036898095.1 Palaemon carinicauda
ACTAGAATCAATGATTTTGGAAGACTGACACAGTCTCCACAAACAACCATAAAAACAAATAAAAGTTCCAAGAGAAGAAAAGCTTATTAGGATTATGGGAACGTAGTGGTGGATCCTTCACCTACCACTGCACTCGCTATCACTAATGGTCCCAGAGTGTAGCAGTCCTCATAAAGAGTCTGGACACGATTAAAATAGTGTGAAGTGAAAACCGATATACTACCCCAAAAGGTTGTGTCCATAATACTCCACCGCAAACTTTTCTGCTTGAAGGTCATTCAAGTTGTTATAGTACTAACCTCATGCGTCTTGCCCTGAAAAACTTGAGGCCAGACTCACTGTAATGTATATGAGCCTCTCTTATAAGAGTCTGATGAAGAATGAAAGGACATTCTTGACATCTGATAACGAGGGCTTCTTAAACAAGCACCAAAGAGCTTTCGACTTGCCTCGCAACTCTTTCATACTGCCTGGGTAGAACTTCAGGGTTCTTACTGGACACAGGACTCTCTCCAACTCCTCGCCAACCATATCCGAAAAATTTGGAAACTCAAAAGCCTTAGGTCAAGTTTGAGAAAGGCGGTCATTCCTGGCGAGAAAGCCTAACTGCAATGAGCAGATAGCTTCGTTATCTCTAAAGCCAACGTTTTACTAAACGTATGAATTAACCGATTCTTTTAGATGTCACCAGACTAACACAAAAAAAAATAGTTTTCATTGAGAGGTCCTTAAAATAAAGATGAAAGCAAATGCTCAAGCTTGTCACTCATAAGGAACTTCAGGATTGAGTCCAGGATCCAACCTGGTGAATCCTTGTTGTTTGATGTTTCAAACAAGTTGAGAAGTTCCTGTAGGACTTTATCAATCGAAAGGTCCAAGATACTGTGTCTGACAACAGTCGCTAACACACACCTGTATCCCTTGAAGGAAGAGGATGAACAAATGAGCTTCCTTCGAAGGTAAAACGGGAAGTCAGCAATCTGAGTTGTAGAGATACTGGAAGAGAAAAGCAGAGTTGACTCTGCACCATTCTCTAAAGCTTCCCACTTGGATTGATAAATCCTGATGGTAGAAGTTCTTATTGCACTTGTAAAAGACTTAGGTGCCTCTTTCGATAACGTCTAGATCCTGTGAGGTTTCAAAAGGCTGAAGGTAGCCAGAAGAAAAGCTTGGAGACTAGAAGGGTAACTTTCCAAGAGAGGTTGTTTGAGTAAAACTACTCTTAATGAAAGACTTCTAGGAGAGTCCACCATCCATTCCAGTATCTTTGTGAACCATCCTCTTGAGGGCCAAAAGAAGGCCACTAAAGTCACCTGGTCCTTTTGTGTGACACAAACTTTTGTGTTACCTTGTAAGGAAATAGAACGAGGAAAACGTACACATCCAGATTAGACCAGACTAATAGGAAAGCGTCTATGTGGACTGCTTCGAGATCTGACACTGGAGAGCAGTAAGTTTCTAGTCTCTGTGTGCTAAGTCACGAATAGGACTATACAAGAACGACACCAAAGTCGCCACAGATTCTTGCAGATTTCTCGATGGAGTGTCCATTCTCCAGCTGAGACTGTTCTTCCAGAAGTTCTCTTTTTTAAAGAACCTTGTTAGAAGGAATAAATTCTTCTCCTTAGCCCAGATGAGAAGACTCCTCTCAGTCCCGAAAAGGAACCTCGAGTGGGTTCCGTCTTGCTTGGCAATGAAAGCCAATTCTGTGGTGTGATCGGCATAGACCTGCACCACTGTGTTCCAAACTGACTCTTCAAAGCTTTTTGAGAGCCAACTGGACTGTCAACAGTTCCTTTGGGTGATGAGGAAGCTCTTCTGATCCTCTGTCCAAATTCCTGAAGCTTCCAACTGTCTAGTGTTGGTCCGACCCCGAAACCAAGGTGAGGAGACACAACACAAGGTCTAAGACCCTCTGTTCAAAAGGGGTGACCTTCCGGGAGTTTGACTGGATCGAACCACCACTGAAGGCAATTTCTTATAGCATCCTAAAAGAGATGCATATCAACTCAAGACCTTCTCCTTGTCCCAAAATGATTGAGGTTGAAATGGAGAGAATAAAGATAACTCACATAAGGATCATAGCTTCCAGCTTCTGATTGGCCGAGAATCGAACCCTGGTCCAGGAAAACTAGGATGAACAGTGACATAACAATGGTCACCAAGAAATAATCAGTCTTCTCTGGGAAAAAACCCCCTCCCCAAGAGGAGAGGTTTCCCAACACACTCATCCACTTCCTCGCAGAACACTTCTGTATCTTAGAAAGATTGCAGTTTCAAGAAGGCTTGCTCCGTTCTAAGAGGAGACGTAAAAGCCCGAAAAAACTTGACTCGGAATCACCATCCTTAAATAAAGTATTTTTTGTGATGGTGTCAGAAGATTTAACGGAAGTAGTGACGTTGTGTTCATCAGGATACATGTATTTAAGGTCCTGACTCCTGGCGTCAAGGAAACCCAGATCACTGCATATGTCGCCGCGTTATACTAAGGCTAGACGCTCAATAAAAAACTTTCGTGATCAAAGAGATCGGAACTAAGGCGTCCTTGATCTCGACATTCGATTCGACACGTGTTACCACAAAGTCCGAGGTTCTCATGTTCAATGTCATGCCTCCTTCAGGATCTCCGATGGCGAGCGTCCTGAAAGACGGGGCGCCAAGCGTCCTGTAAGACGTGGCGCGGAGCGTCCTGTAAGACGTGGCGCGGTGCGTCCTGAAAGACGAGGCGGAGACCGTCCTGTAAGACGTGGTGCCGAGCGTCCTGAAAGATGTGGTGCCGAGCGTCCTGAAAGACGTGGTGCCGAGCGTCCTGAAAGACGAGGCGCCGAGCGTCCTGTAAGACGTGGCGCCGAGCTTCCTGTAAGATGTGGCGCCGAGCTTCCTGTAAGACGTGGCGCCAAGCGTCCTGTAAGACGTGGCGCCGAACGTCCTGGAAGGAGTGGCGTCGAGCGTCCTATAAGACGTGGCGCTAAGCGTCCTGGTGTCAGAAGAGACTCGTCTAGTTGACAGGAATACTCAATTCTTCTGAAAGGTTCAAAGTTATCTGAAAATCCTTCATGAAGATCGTAAGAAAGAGCTCTGATAAATCAATCGTCCAGATACAGGGAGGCTCTGATGTCTCTTGAGTGCAGTATTCTGCTACATTTAGCAAAAGTTTAAATGCAAAGCCTGCCTCTTAAACTCCTCTCTAGAACTGTGATTGAGATCTATTGGAGCTAAAACAAAAGGAGGTTTTCCTATGAAAGGAAATTGTAATAATCCTCCAGAAGATGTACTGACCAAAGGTCTGCTCCCCTCTTCTCCCAAGATTGCCAGAAGTTATGTAGTCTGGCTCTACTGCCTGAAGGCGAAAACAGTCAGATTCTGCTTCGCCTTGTGACCAGGCTGACATGAGGTTTTAAATAGTTCATGATATCGATGTCTCTATGGAGAACTTTGACTTCTGAACGAAGGCATTGAGAGCAGTTACATCCAGGACCGGATAAAAGCCTCCCTCTCCCAAAAGAGAGACATTTGATGTTGCAAAGTCTGTTTTCCAGAGAGGTCTTATCAGAGTAACTAACAAAGGAGGTTTCACTAGGAAAAAGATTTTGCATCCATTCTAAAGGAATAGCAAGGACCTCAAAGTTATCCTGCCCCATTGTCTGGATCCCTTAACAGATTCAGCGATCCACCCAGGGGGCTGTAAAAATCTCTGTGGGGCTGCCACAAGGTCCCCGACCTTAACGAGGTTAGACCTCCACCCTTGCTATCCTGGAATACCTGATAAGGAAGCTGACTTCATAGGTTCATATGTCTCATTTACCTGCATTCCTTGAGAGACTCAGCAATCCACTCAGGGGGCTGTAACAGTCTCTGTGGGGCTGCCACAAGGTCCTCGACCATAACGTGGCTAGACCTCCACCCTATATGACATATCTGTTTCAAACGTTGTTATTGTTTGAAGAATGATTTATTGTTAAATTATTCTCATCATTTATTTATCGCCTTATTTCCTTTCCTCACTGGGCTATTTTTTCCTATTGGAGCCCTTGGGCCTAAAGTATCTTACTTTTCCAACTAGGGTTGTAGCTTGGCTAGAGAAAATAATAAAAATAATCTCGTACCTCAGATGCAAGATCTAGAGGCCAGATTATTCAGAGGAAAAAAGAAAGCTGCCTTTCCTTGGTGCTTCTGAGACTCTAAACAGTCTCCTACCATCCTTAAAGCTTCATTGATGACCACGTGGAGCAACAGGCATAAAATAATTTGGAAACTAATCATAAAAACTTTCATGAGTTTCTAAATCAACTGAATGACGAGAGGAATAAGGATCTTCTCCTTCTGAGAATCTCAAATTCAACAGGAGAAAAGAGATCACCAATGTCTTCTACTGACAAAGATCTTGTAAGACGTGGCGCCGAACGTCCTGAAAGACGAGGCACCGAGCGTCCTGAAATACGAGGCGCCGATCGTCCTGAAAGACGTGGCGCCGAGCGTCCTGAAAGACATGGCGCCGAACTTCCTGAAAAACGTGGTGCCGAGCGTTCTGAAAGACGAGGTGTCGAGCGTCCTGAAAGACGAGGCGCCGATCGTCCTGAAAGACGTGGCGCCGAGCGTCCTGAAAGACAAGGCGCCGAAAGTCCTGAAAGACGTGGCGCCGAGCGTTCTGAAAGACGAGGCGTCGAGCGTCCTGAAAGACAAGGCACCGATCGTCCTGAAAGATGTGTCACCGATCGTCCTGAAATACGTGGCGCCGAGCGTCCTGAAAGACTTAGCGCCGAGCGTAAAATGATCTTCATTACGTCACTCGGCGCGTTCAGTTCATCAGAGGGTTCTCATGGCCGACTGGCGCTCTGGAACAAAAACCGTGTCTATGTTGGTTCGTAAGCATTATAGTATTGCTATTATTAGCAAATGTGTTGTAATGCAAGATTCTTAACAGCAATGTTCTTGGGAATGTCAACAGGAACGCTCGAGAGTACGTCTGCTCGTGAGCTAATGTCTCTCGTTTCCTTAAGCCAATCGACATTCCTTCTCCTAGGGGTTGGGGAGCTTGGAAGAGGTCTAAGGCTAGGAAAAAACGTCCACTGTGCTGAATAAATTCACTGCACTAATTTAGCACTGAAACTTGCACTTTTAACTCTTACACAAAAGACCATAATTAGTCCTGCCTGTTGTGATAGATCTTTCTCTACTGCCACGGGCTTGAATGAGAATGCAAAATCGTTTCTAGTTCTTGCTATATAAAAATGTAACAAAATATTTTTTATAAAATATTACCCTGATATTTTCATTGTAAAAAAAAAATAAAAATGTTTGAACTCGTGTGGAGACTTTTTTTTTGTTCTGAGTGGGAACTTAGTCCGGGAAAGTCTCCTTATGACAGCTACACAAAGTTCAACAGGGGAGGATAATGAGCGCTTACTCTCGGGGCACAAACGGCCTGCTAATACTTTACTGTCACAATTTACTAACCTTCACTCTTAAATACAAAAGGGGGAAATTTACTGTCCAGAGGCCGGAGACCTCCACACGTAGAATATATAAGTAATTTATGGCCTACTCTAGCTTTGTCAGGTCTATAGTCATCTCATTCTCAGGCTATGTTCCGACTTCGTCCCAGCTACCCCAATGAGATGCTGGACAGGTATTTTACGTTAATGTAATTAGACAAAATCCAAAATGGGAGCAGTGATGTAAAGTAGTTTAAAAGTTTAAAGATAAGGATCTTTACCTTCGAAGCAAATATATTAATGCAAAGTTCCTCGCTGTTACCACCTATAAACTTACTTAGGTTTACTCTTTAAATATTGGGTATTTTGTCCCGTGATAAACTATTCAATTCACACATTAAAATAAATGAGGGAGCAAAAATACGAAAGAGGTTTAATCAACCTAATGTTGATTTATTCACAAATTTGCATAAAAAGAAACGGACATCTTAACAAAGACAAAAATATCAAGAGAAATGCAAATTGAAATAATGAAGAATGGTTTAGACACGTCGTCTACAATAATCAATAATCAAAATGGGGTCAGACACGTGGCGCATGTGACCCAGAGACTGTGCTAGTCTCCAAGCGAGAAATAATAACGGAAAAATATGTACACACAATCCCACCGCACACAGTTCGAATAGTGTAAAAGCCAGGTTCCCTATCAAGTTAAATTTAGTCTAAGCTAATAAATAATGGGGGAAAACTAATTGGCCATTGTTGTAGTACCTGCACTCCTTTGAGATTAGTCCTATGCCCGTGATGGCTGTTGACCTGGTTGCACTTTGCACTCTTTTCTGGCCCACCCCAAGAATCCTTTTTTTTTGTGGTAATATGGTTCCCAGGTTCCACTCCTTCACTGTCTCCAGCTGGCAGCCACAGGACTCCTTGGTTAGTCACGTTTTGGGAGAGGGGGTGAGCCAGAGGTGAACAGGCTCACAACTTCACTGACCAGGCAGGTCAGTAGGCCAGGGCGGCTTCAGGACGAATGGGCCGACACTAATGTCGAGGAGATCACCTGGCTTCACCTTGCCAAACAAGTGACGGTCATGATGCGCGTGGTAATCCATTGGGGGTCCCATATCGGGACTTCAGGACAGGGCAATGTATTGTTGCAAGGAGTGCAGAGGAGGCAGGATTTTGTACTAAATACTTTAGAGAAATCTTGCTGCTCTAAGGGAGTTTATATATACAACAATCCTACCTATTCTGGCTTGCTGAAATTTAATAGTTAAAATGAAAATTAGCAATGGGCTGGTGCGATGGGCATACATCTTAAAATTAACAAACCTTAATTGGTATTGAGAAATATAAGATGCATTAATTCAGCAGTATTGAAATTTATATCAAAATTCAATATCAATTCAATTCAATCTCGACCAACGTACTTTAAGGAAAGAACCAACATACGCCGTGGTTACACTAAGGCCCTCTGTTGTGCGTATCTACGCTGTGACGTCACGAGCACGACGTGCGCCACTGTCAACAAGTTTTAGTTTAGAATAGTCCTCCCTATGTTTCGTTAAAGAAAATTGAATGTAGGAGAGAACGTTTAAGGGATAGCTATAGTATTATTAGAAGAGAGTTAAAAATACGATTGAAAGAAGAAGAGTGAAGAAAATTCTTCACACCCTGGGGATAAAGGGGAGAAAAAAGGGAGAGAGGTTAGTTCCGGCAAATGTGACTCAACTACTTGTTAGTATGAGCGAGATAAGGTTACTGGCTGAATGAAGAGTGAAGTTGTTCTTCACATCAACGTCCATTTAAAGTTAACAAAATGCTGTCAGGGTTAATTAAAATCAATTGAATTAAAGTTAGGCTTGAACGTGAATTAGGGGAAAATTGAACCCGCAGGCAATGCTTCACGAAGCGTTAATATAAGTAAATAATCAGGGTTAACTTTAAACGTACGATGCAATGATAATAAAATGATTAAAAATACTCAATTCTTCCCACCCTAGGGTTACGGATAGAACAAACAAGCCGTGAGCCAATATCAGTCGAGTTCAGCAACAAGTCTGGCCAATATTAAACTTAAAATTATGGGGGTGAATCCCAATCCAGATCTGACACCCAACGTTTTACATGAAATGTTTTTACAAATAAAATTACTGGCGTAATGAAAACTTTGTACACGTCGCCTGACAAAGGGAGAAAGGTTACATCCTTCTCGGCGTTAAAAGGTGAAAAGTTATTTGACACTAGCATGAATGACAAATCGAGACGAACTAGGTCCACGGGGACATCGTATTTCTGACAGCTTGGGTCTTCGATGTCGCTTTGAAGGAAAACGTTTGCAAGGTGACGGTTAGAAGTAAAATTTATTTTCAAAAGGAGCTGAAGGATGTCAGGGGGATTGTAATAACATGACAAATTGTCAAGGCAAAAATTAAACTTACGCTTGGAGGTTAAAGCAAGGGATTGGCCTGGAAAATGCTGCTGTATGACTTGGCAAAAATAATAAATGCTTAAAGTTGCGCCATATATAACAGAATGAAAATAATGAATGACGTTCAATGTACCGTTATCCTTAAGCAAATTGATTTGTAAACAGGCTCTAAGCTCCGGTGCTAGGTCTACATGTGTGACCTTCGCTAAATCCGCCGTCAGTGCACGAGGTTCCTTTCTGACTACTAAAGTCTTAACCTTGCCATCACGCGGCTCGTTCTGAGAGCGGGTTTCAGATTTTGACTTGGATATTTTAGCGTCAACACGGGTTGGAGCGGAAGTTACGGGCTTAAGAACTGGACAGTCAGGCAACGTCAGCACTGGTCCATGGGATGGTACAACTTTAATGATTGAATCTACAACCGGTACAGGCCTCTGCTGGCCTTCACGCACACGGTTAAGTTGTGTGGTATCTGCGTTACCACTTGGGGGGTCCATGACAAGACAATGAATGGTATTTCCTCCGGGACGGACGGTCACCGGCGGCAAAGACAAAGGGGGTTGAGGGCGATCAAACGCTGGCGGCTTAAGATTTGGAGATGAGGACAGAGCAGGTGGGGCTGACACAAAATTACTAATCGTATGCCGTGTTGGTAACATAGTATTGAAATGTGAAGATTTTAGAGGTTGAGGAATTGAGACAAAATTATGAGCATTGTGCTTGACTGCTGATATATTAGAAGTAACAATTAGGGGACTATTAATAGCGTTTACAACAGGACGTGTCACTGAAGGTGTCACCCTCAAAGAAGAATTAGCCTGATTAGCTTTGATTAGTAAATTGGGATGAGCCATGAGGCTATTAAAAGCAATCTCAATTTTACTTGAACAGGCAGCAAGCACGGGATAATTTAATTTAACTATGGGATGGTCGTAATGACGACTCCAAAAACTCTTGTAATCGCAAAGTTCATCTCTTACGTTACCAATAAGGGTTTTAAAATGACTTACGGCTTCTGAACCCATGCTGGGAAAATCTACAGAAGCCAGAGCATGAAGTGCTAGGTCTGTGTCCTCACAAATAAAGGTGAATGTCATCTCCTGTTCCTTAAGCCTAGCGTTAATCTCCTCGGGGCTAGGCGTTTCCGCCTTAGGCGGTGGAGGGATGTTTACGTTAAAAGTGAAGTCCGCCATCTTGGATTGACCACGTTTGATGAACGGATTCGTAAAAGCAAACAAAGGGTAACTGAATTTCCAAAGGAAGGGGAAAATGAAACGTTACAAATTTACAAGCTTGATAATTGAACATTTAAATTTACTCACGATGGGAGGAAAATGAATAAATGATGAAAAACATATAAATGAGGAAATTACTTTAAAATTCAAAGTGACTGGGTCCAACAAAGCAGACGATGCCCAGGTCACGTGACTTTAGACTTCACTAAACAGAATTATTTACGCATATGGTGATAATGACTAATTAAGTTACTTTAAAGTAGAACATATTAGAAAGCACATGGGCTTATAAATGCAAAGATTCAAGTTAAAAGTTAAAATAACAGGTCGAGGCTGACACTGTTGTGACGATTTCACAATTACGGCCGCACTAAGGCGACCACTGAACTATTCAAAATGTAGATAGGCGCACGAGGCAACGACTTAAAAGTGCACTCTCGTGGAGGCTAAACAAAAATTAGATTTCCCTCACGTGGAGGTAAAACAAAAATATCCTCGCTAAAGGACAAAAACAATATCTCCTCGCTAAAGGAAATTAGATTAACTACACGCAGTAATTTACTTACGGTAGCAAACAATTACGCACCCTTAATTTGGGCTGTAAACAAGATCCGCCATCTCGGAACAAACACGTGGAATGAAACGGACTTGGTGAAATTAGGTTTCTACGTTACTTGTAAGAACACTTAAAATTATGTTACGCCAATTCGCTCCTTAGGACAAGGACATGTGCTAGGTATACGGGAACGTTAGTTAGAAAGCTTAAGGTTGGTTAGGGAAGGTAAACGACACAAAGGAAGGTAGACCAGGTACAAAATGTTACAAATCAGATGCTTATTTAGCAAAATTAGTTGACAGAACGAGTACACCGATGCTCTAGTTGAGCAGTAAACACGGGCGTCTGAACAACAGAACCTTAGTTCAAGTAGCTTAGAACTTTCTGGTATAAGTGGATTCCACCCCAACACGTGGGTGAACGGATCCGAGACAAAGTGAAAATCCTACGACAAATTCTAGTCTTTCTGTAGAACATTCAAGCAACAAATTAACCTGTTTATGTAGTTCTTTCCTCAAACACGTGGTCGATAGAAAATGATCATAATGATTACAAATTTCTCTTCACAATTAAAGTCTGGGCATTACACATTCGACAAACTGGCTATATGCGTGTGGGTAAGTGATATAGCGAGTTACTATAAGCTTAATCAAGCTGATTAATTACGTTAATGCTTCACAAGTCAAAGGTAAAAGATCCGGTTCGAAGGACCACTCGTGTGGAGAGTTTTTATCTAAATGGGTGGGAACTTAGTCCGGGAAAGTCTCCTTATGACAGTTACATAAAGTTCAACAGGGGAGGATAATGAGCACTTACTCTCGGGGCACAAACGCCCTGCTAATACTTTACTGTCACAATTCACTAACCTTCACTCTTAAATACAAAAGGGGGAAATTTACTGTCCAGAGGCCGGAGAACTCCACACGTAGAATATATAAGTAAATTATGGCCTACTCTAGCTTTGTCAGGTCTATAGTCATCTCATTCTCAGGCTCTGTTCCGACTCCATCCCAGCTACCCCAATGAGATGCTGGACAGGTATTTTACGTTAATGTAATTAGACAAAATCCAAAATGGGAGCAGTGATGTAAAGTAGTTTAAAAGTTTAAAGATAAGGATCTTTACCTTCGAAGCCAATATATTAATGCAAAGTTCCTCGCTGTTACTACCTATAGACTTACTTAAGTTTACTCTTCAAATATTCCCAGTTTAAGCATTAAATAAATGAGGGAGCAAAAATACTAAGGAGGTTTGATTAACCTAAAATTGAGTTATTTCACAAATTTACATTAAAAGAAAACGGACATCTTAACAACACAAAAAATGGTATCAAAAGAAATGCAAATCAAATAATGAAAAATAGTTGTTTAGACGCATGGTCTACAATAATTAAAAATCAAAATTGGGTCGGACACGTGGCCCATGTGACGCAAAGACTGTGTTAGTCTCAAAAGGCAAAAAATTATATAGAAAAAATATATACACACAATCCCACCACACACAGTCCGAATGTTGTCATTAGCCAGGTTCCCTATCAAGTTAAAATTAGGCTAAGCTAAAAAATGGTGGAATAACTATGGCCATTTGTAGTAGTACCTGCACTCCTTTGATGATCAGTCCTATGCCCGTGATGGCTGTTGACCTGGTTGAACTATGCACTCTTTTCTGGCCCACCCCAAGAATCCTTTTTTGTGGTAATATGGTTCCCAGGTTCCACTCCTTCACTGTCTCCAGCCGGCAGCCACAGGACTCCTTGGTGAGTCCCGTTTTGGGAGAGGGGGTGAGCCAGTGGTGCACAGGTTCACTGACCAGGCAGGTCAGTAGGCCAGGGCGGCTTCTCGTTGAATGGTGTCGACACTAAGGTCGAGGAGATCACCTGGCTTCACCTTGCCAAACAAGTGATGGTCATGATGCGCGCGGTAATCCATTGGGGGTGCCATATCGGGACTTCAGGACAGGGCAATGTATTGTTGCAAGGAGTGCAGAGGTGGCAGGATTTTGTACTAAAATCTTTAGAGAAATCTTGCCTATTCTGGCTTGCTATAAATTAATAGTTTAAATGATTAATCAGCAATGGACTGGTGCGATGGGCATACATCTTAAAATTAACAAACCTTAATTGGTATTGAGAAATATAAGATGCATTAATTTAGCAGTATTGGAATATATATAAAAAATGCAGTTTAGGAATTTAATCTCGACCCATGTAGTTAAGGAAAGAACCAACATACGCCCGGGTAACACTAAGGCCCTCTGTTGTACGTTTCTACGCTGTGACGTCACGAGCATGGCATGCGCCACTGTCAACAAGTTTAAGTTTAGATTAGTCCTCCCTATGTTTCGTTAAAGAAAATTGAATGTAGGAGAGAACGTTTAAGGGGTAGCTATAGTATTAGTAGAAGTGAGCTAAAAATACGATTGAAAGAAGAAGAGTGAAGAAAATTCTTCACAAAGACACCGCTCCCTTCGTCTTTCAGAAAATCAACAAACTTTATTTATTTGAATTCTCCTTTCGCCACACCGGGGTTTCCCATGTATATGTATTCCGCTCTATCAGAGCTACATTTTGACATATGTATTATTTTATTACATGTTTCTGTTAACTCATAATTCGTATATTTGTAAGTGTAAGAAAACACATATATTTTGGCTGGCAATTCAATCTGATTTGGCGCCAGCGCCATACTACCTTTCCGTCTGCACCTTGTAATATACTCCCGTGCACATTTGAATAAAATATCAGTTGATCTTGGTGACGCTTGTCTCACTGTCCTTACATAACCTTACTTAATAATTTTCAAATTTTTAACGATAACCACAAATGAACAATATATATATAAAGTTATCAGAGAAGGAAACAAGAATATAATGTATTGTAAATATTTCTATAAATATGATTTTGAAAGCGTCAGTTAGGTATTATTTCATATATATCCTTATTCAAAGTATCAAAGTTATTATTAGTTTTAATTAAATTATTATTATAACTATTGATGAATATATCCTTAAAAACTCCAGATCCATAAATCTTTTCCTTGAAATACAAAGTAATGTAATTTTAGATGCTATAGTAGGATAATTGGATATCTGTAAGCTGAATGCTTTTAAACTATTTGCTACACCTGGAAACTCAATGCGTTAAAGATATCAAGCAATATTATTTAGCAGTAATAAAGATAATACTTAATAATAGGTCTCATCATTATTCCAGAATGGACTGTTTCCTCTTGAAGAGGGATTTTTATATCGAGTTCTTGGGAAGGACTACTTTGGTTAAATCGTCCATCTTAAGCCTATCTCGGAAGATGAATTAGATCTGGGAAGTACTACCTAGCTCATGTTGGTCAAGTCGTCCAATTAAGCCAGTCAGTTTGACCTCAAGTTTCTCTCTTCTAATTTCAATTGCTTATAATTGTTTCATTTTCCTTCATATTTATCAACTGTCTCCAACCTCTCCGTCAACATTCTCTTATCCCTTCCACTGTTCAGATTTTCTTTTAGAGGACATCATATCTGGGATTAGAATATCTTTTTTCTCTCTCGAAATTAATTGTTGGAGCTGTGAAAGTCTTGCCAACAACCCGATAATGTTTGGACACCTACAGTAGGACTGTCAGTATTTCCATACTGCGACATGTTACTATATATATATATATATATATATATATATATATATATATATATATATATATATATATATATATATATATATATATATATATATATATATATATATATATATATGTATATATATATATATATATATATATATATATATATATATATATATATATATATATATATATATATATATTCCTAATATTTTGTCAAACTTACTATTCATCAAAATAGTTTCTCTGTAAGGGAGGCTGGGTGAGAAATGGCCTATGGGGGGAAAATATCTTAGAGCTTAAATTCCCCCTGAGGGAATAACAGCCCAGGCGGCTTTTCCCGGGGGGAAATTGATCCTAGGCTAATTTTCCTGGGGGAAATTTCAGTCAGGGGGGAAATATTTCCCTGCT
This sequence comes from Palaemon carinicauda, assembly GCF_036898095.1. Classification (NCBI taxonomy): domain Eukaryota; kingdom Metazoa; phylum Arthropoda; class Malacostraca; order Decapoda; family Palaemonidae; genus Palaemon; species Palaemon carinicauda. Next base: position 111,180 of record NW_027171172.1, read on the forward strand.
ACACCGGGTGTCCAAAATAATGAAGAGAATTGCTACATATTGCGCAGCCAACAAATCGTGTCGACACGAGAATAGTTACAGATGGCTTCAAACTGTTGGAACCTAGATATATGTTTACTATAGGCTGCAGAGACTTCAAATATGCAGCCCCGAGACTATATATTAAGCTCCCATGAGACATCCGAATGATTGAAGACATTCCGGCTTTCAAGATGAAACTGAAGCCTTTCTTATTTCATCAGTCATACATCAGCGACGATTTAACAGTAAATGAAAAATACAGGATATGAAACGTTAAATACTCAGAACGAACAAGGTGAAATGACAGTGGAGGTCCTGTAGAGTGTTGGGTTCCCCTGCTGTATGGGACTGGAAAAGCAGTCATCAAAGTAGAATAAGTAAGTAAAGTAATGCGTTCCATTGTGTATGTGACCTTCAAATAATAATACATTTATCTAATACCTGAGCATATTTTAGAAAGGTCTAGAACTCTCCTGCTGCCTCTATTTTCCATCACACCCTTAATGTGCTCTTCCTAACATGGGGAAAGCAGTAGCCCTATAAGCTACATAGAGTACACCTATGGGTGCATTTTTTATTTATGGTGACAATACAGGTAGCCTATATATTCATCCATATAAGTGTAATAAGTGTAATGAGAATAAGATACTTATAATACAATAAAAAAAGCTGAACACCAGACATCAAACAACCATTTGGGACAATTTTTCTTCAAATGCCTTCTGTGCCCATTTAATGATTGCAGTAGTAAGTACTTAATGGCCATTAATCAGACCATGGAGGAGACTTTCAGCTGCATCCATTTTCCTTTGTTAGAATAATGAGATCATTTAGTGATTCAGTCTTTTTCTGACATCACTCTTTATTATGGTTTCAACTTAGGGAAAATATTCTCTCTATCGTCGGCTTCAGCTGAGGACGATGATGATTATGATGAATTAGAAGAACTGATGAATCTAACATTAATTGGGATAGTTATTAGGAGAAACATTATTGAACATTCATTACAGAAAACCAGAAATTTGTAAAAGGATTTTCTTTAATATCTAATTGTTCCAACCGAACAATTGTGGTGGCCTATTGGTATCAGGTGATCGCCAATCTGGGGTTTGATTCCTACTCAAACTCACCATCCTTGGGAACTGAGGAGAGCCTATAGGTCATCAGCAGCCATTGCCTGGCTCTCCTTGCTCCTAGCTGGGTGGGGGGGGGTTGGAGGGAGAGAAGGCTTGGGCATTGATCATATGAATATAGGATTAGTCTCTATAGTATTGTCTTGCTTGATAAGGCAATGTCACTGTCCATTAGCTCTGCCATTCATGAGCGCCCTTTAAACGAAACTGAACATCCCTCTATTTATCAAAATACTTTTCATCCATGAGTTGATAATGAATAAAATAGCATAATAAAAAGACAACAAAACTGACGTCAATGTATGAAAAGGGTAAAAAGAAGAGTCTACCAGGTTTGGACATTTCCAATTTCAAATAGATTTCTTCATCATTAACCAAAGGACAACCTCGATCTTTCATTCCCCTATATTTCTTTAGTGGGAATTTTGAGCAATGGTAATATAGTATTTAAGGAAGGAGAATGTGAGGAAGACTGTAAGAGGAACTTCTTGCCTGTACATTATGTTTTATTTTTGGGAGGAGGAGACCTTATGGTCTCCCTCTCAAAGATAGAATTACTTTTTTAAAGATCAACACTAAGCATGTAATGCAAAAGGTAATGGATTGGAGACCATATGTGACCAAATATGGCTATTTTCTAGACTGCCAACTCCATTCACTGTATTGTGTGTTCTCTGTTTTCGTTTGGACGACTCGACTATTTGACAACTCACCTGACACGTAACTTACATTTACAAAAAACAATAATTTACATTAGTGTAACTATGTACAGCACAATATGTATGAAATTTAAGATCAACTAAGACTACAAATTTTATACAACAACCACTAACCATTTTCATACGAAGTTCTCCACAGCCTTGAAGTGTACAGTATGTACTGGTGTACAAATCCATCATTTTTTTTACTTGCAAACATGATTCTGCTCAAAAAGGACCAAAGCGAGAGATACACACGAGAGGAGAGATGATGTAAGATTGACTGTTGAACACTTGACACATGAACTTCCAAAACACAATAAATCCTTTTTCTAGATATTTCAATAAGTCAATTTGGGAAAATTCCGCAAGGCTACCAATTTGTTATTTTATCTTATTAATAATGACCATTAATTAAACTTTTTTTTTTCAATTGTCCTGACGTACATTCGGAGGAGACCTTTATATTTAGGACAATCAACTTATTCCTATCAATCACAACCCAAACCTTAGCATAGGCTAATATTGTGTACCTCATTGGTATGGGCTAATAGTACTACTCAACACTTGGTCTTCATTTGTAGTGGAGGTTGAGGGAAAGGTTGATTCCTGGGGTCATATTAATTCTGTACTTCTTACAAGTGCTTGTACATTAACAGGTTGTCCAAAGCAGTATCCTGTAATACAAAAACTTCATTTACGACAATGATCCTATGTCAAACAAAATGCAATTCGCAGCCTAGGTTATACTGCATTCTAACCCACAGTTTACGCGGTAGAGTTACCATGGTAAGTCAAAATAAAACACTTTCTCAAAATCTTGGAATAATATTGCAAATCTTACCTTATGGTTGGTGGCACAATTCCAACCACATGCAAGCTTAGCCTGGAGCAATTTCATTATTGTAACCTTACTTGATAATTTTCTAATTTTAAACGATAACCACAAATGAACAATATAAAGTGTCATTAAAACATGTAAATAATAACTACGAGAAGTGCATACATTTTACAAGGGAGAAAAATAATAATAATGATAATAATAATAAGGGGAGCAACACCTTTTCCCCTCTCTATTCATCATTGTCGTCTCTAAACTCGCCACACACATCTACGCCCTAAGCTCACAGAACTACGCCTTTATTTACCTTTTTGCACTCACGTACGAACACTCTATCATAGACACAACTACTCCTTTGTTACGCTTACTTTTCGCATTGCTTATGCACACTTGTTCCTATACAATCTCAACTACGTCTGTCTAACATAATATCTTGACAAAATGAAAATCAGTTCGTTCATTCTATCCTTTAATCCTCTATGGAATTACCCTTCAGTTAAATGAAGGATTTCTGTCATTATATCATCACTAAGTAGAGGCACCAAAGACCATAGGACTACCCCTAAGTATGTTGGTTCTTTTCGTAAATGTGTGTCGAGATAAGTTATAGCACTGGTTTTGAATACAATTATAGTACTGCTGATTTATAAGTAGCTTATTTTACCTCAGCAGTACCAATTCAGGTCTGAATAAAATTTTTGGATGTTTGCCTATTGCACCAGCCCTTTGCTACTTAATTATTTGAATCATCAATTTTCAGTATGTCAGAATAGGTAGGATTATTTTGTATATGTTCCCCTGGAGATGCAAGATTTCTCATTGTATTTTGTACAAGATCCTGCCTTAAACTAACTACTTATAATATAATGCCTTGACCCTAAGTCTCGATTTTGCACTTCAACACACCAAAACTTACCTGTCCGTAGATAACCAAGCGAACGACCTTTGACCCAGAGTTCAACCCATTCATTCACGAGCTGCCGCCCTGACCTGACGGACAACCTGCATTACTCTGGCTCACCCTAAGTCTCACAAGAAACAAAGGAGATCGAGGGATTTCTGGTGTCGTGTCGGCGGGAGAGAAGGAAGATAAAAAATCTGAGAACTTTGGCAGCTATACCTGATCTGCCAAAAAGCGAGGAAGACCAAGGGGTTGGCCAGGCAAAAAAAAAATTCATCCAACGTCCAAGTACTGCTTTTCAATTACTGCGAGGAGTGCACGTAAAACACGCAACCACTTAAAGTTTCCCCAATTTCTAGATTAGGTTAGATTTTCAATTTTACTAGATTTAGGTAACTGGCTTTTACATAACTCGAGCTGAGTGCGTGAGATTGTGTATGAATTTGTGCTCTTTAGTAAGTTAGTTTCGTTTTGTGTTTGTATGAACCCCTCTTGCAGATGGTAAGATGTCCAATTGATTGCTGCAATTTTTGTGTAATAAAGTAATTGGATTATGTTAATCAAACCTCTTTATATTATATTTATACTCCCTTTATTTATTGATTATATGTAATATGAATATTTGATATTGGGACATCATACCAGATATATTGAAAAGAATGACTCTAAATAACTCAAGGGTGATAGTGTGTTAACAAGTGACTTAGTATTCATTCTCAGTGATTCGAAGGTGCGGATCCTTATCTTTACTTCAATCCATCCCTGCTCCCCTCCATTTCCATTGTCTTCCTTCATAAAAAAAAATTCCTTTCCAGCATCTCATTGGGAAGGTGCCGAAACAGAGCCATTAAGTGTAGAGGACTTTAGTAGTGACAAAGTTAAAGTAAACCTTCAAATTACTTTTATTTCATGTGTTGAATTTTCAGGCATCTGGACAGAGAACACTTTACTACTTCGAGTGAAGGTTTGTGAACTACATCATCAGAGTCTTTACCAGGTTATTTGTGCCTTGGGCTCCTTCTCCTCCGATGCTGACCTTTGCTTAAATGGTGTAGAGGGAGACATTCCAGGAACAACCATTTCCAACAAAAAAAAATTAAAAGGATAAATATATTCCACAATTACTTTCAAGGTAATAAATATATAAGAAATATAATGTCATTAAAAGACTGTAAAATTAGCTTAAAACGTACAACAAAAGGCCAAAAAAAAAAAAAAAAAAAAGTATATCATGTAAATTTCTTCCATTTCGTAGCCATTTCTTCAGTGTCGTAAGGAAGTACAGATTTTGTCTAGATGTCTCCAAGTTCACTTTCGTATCCCTACTTGCTATCACAATATGCTCATGAGTTATCATTATCATGACATTATAGTCAGGAAACTAGTTCTCTCTTTGACATATCAATATGATTCCCCAAATTTGGGTTAAGCACATGAGTACTTTTTACCTAACAAAGATAATTTGCAATCAAGCGAAGAAGCATTAAGATTGCCTTACCTTGTGTAAGACACAGGTTCTTGCATTGGAAACCCGTAAGGATGTAGGATAAGGATAGAAAAGTGGAGAATATGGGGAAAGGAAGAATTCCCCTCGATACACTCCAGTTAATAGCACAAAGGCAGGTACTCAGGGTGGGGAAGGATAGGGAAAAAAGGAGAAAGGGAAATTCAGAAGAGTAAGCACATAAGGTGTGTGTCTGTGTGTGTGTGTAGATTGCCTTACCTTGTGTAAGACACGGGCTCTTGCCGTTGGGCAGCCCGTAAGAAAATGTTGTTTGAAAGTGTCTAGGTTATGTTTGTAAACAGAAGTAGCAATGTGAATAGGTTGAGAGTAGTTTACGTTTAAAAGTGAGTCTTATTACTTTTCAGTTTAATGGTTTAATGTAAGTTAGATTTAGATAGCTGAAGCTAATGGTGTAAGGCCAAAAAGTAGTGGTAGTTTCGAGTGAACTGCTTATCCTCATCCAGAAGGCTGGGATTTTGGTTTGGTTCCCAGGTGGAGGTAATGGTAAGATACCAAGCGTCCCACGGGCTGCCAAGTCAATGCCCGGATAAGTAAATGAGGGGCAGGTCCCTCTTGCTACCACCAAGCAAGACAACAAGGGAAAGGTTGACAGGCATGACAATGGATAAAAGGTCCCGATAGGGAGGCTCCTCTTTAGGTCCACGAAAAGGAAAATTTTTGATAGAGTCTATCGAGTAAGAGAGAAAGTGTCATAGCAGGGAGTCCCAGGGAAGTTGCTTGCTTCCATGCTTATAGATTATCCAGTCTACATAGACTGAACACGGGCTCTTGCGTTGGCAGACCATCGAGTAGAATCCTGGGTCACAAAAACACCTGCTAAATTTAACAGGAGCTATTCTCAGAGCATATTATTTAACAGAGGCATTAGTTATTATTACAGTGGCGCCACATTACTCTCAACTGACTGATCCCGCAGCCGCTCAGCTCCTTGAGCATGGCTGCAGGTGCAACAGCTCAGCACCAAGAGCATAGCTGCCTGAAGTCTTCATATGCCTGGTTTTGCAATTGTTCAGCACCCTGAGCATGGTTGCAATTGCGGCCGCTCAGCACCAAGAGCGTGACCGTCTGTGGACCAAGAAAACCCAGTCAAATTGGAACCGAAGTGAAAAAATTTAGTAGTAGGTAAAAGTGTTGACAGTAGTAAGTCCCAGTGAGTACGAGAGACTGGGAGAAGAGAGAAGGATCTTAAATAGTAGAGTAAAGGAGCAGTCTAAGACATAGATGCTTATCCCTGCTCAAGGGGGAGTATAACTGAGGTGGAGAGGAGGGATTGAACGTTACTATCATGAGTCTTAAAAAGGGAATAGACTTTAATTATCAGCTGTACTATCAAGGGGACCAGTTCTTCCAGTGGAAAGGATTCAACTTGGGCAATGATGGAGGGGATTGAAGGAGGGGAAGGAGGATTCTAAATAGGATTTGGGTTTGGATTGCGGATGGATACAGTAGCAGAACTGCTGCTGGAGCTGGAGCCGGTTTACGAGGAGGTCTTTCGCGATGTTTCCTCTGCGGTTTTGGTTGTGTTGTAGCTGCAGTCTCAGCAGTAGGGATGGAAGTTTGCTGGGGGTTCAGTCTTCTTAGGCGTTCTTCACATCTTTTGTTCCTGGCATGAAGTGGTTGGAAGCAATTTGGGCACTTGGCCTGGGTTTCTCTTCCTTCATTGTGAGCGTCAATGCAGGTTTGCGTTGGATGATTTCCACTGCAGACTCCGCAAACAGCCCGGCTTTTGCAGTCAGACTTGTAGTGTCCAAGCCTTTGGTAGTTAAAACAACGGAGTGGTTCCCTTTCATGGTCCCTGATGGGGAAGGTACCCCAGAGTCCAAGTTCCAGGGCAGGTGGAATGGGACCGATGAAGGTGACAACGACTTCTCTAGTGGGTGCCTTGCCACTACCCACCTTCCTCTTGGCTTTGGCAACATTGTGGCATTCTTCAATGAAAGAGACTGGCAGTTTGGTTGGATAGTTGTAAACCACCGCTTTTTTCTGTCTCCTGGCACAATCCAGATAGGTGAGGGGTGGTTTCCTTGAAAAGGTGTTTTCGCTGTCTTGGTCTTTTGGGGTGATAATGATATTACTTTTCAAGTTGGGTCTGACCTTAATTTTAAGGCCAGGGTTGGCTGCAGCCATAGCAGCTACGGCCGCATATGATGGGGTTTCACCGGTGGCAGGCAGCTTGAACTTGCGTAGCTGGGATGAGACAGGTTGTGCCACTGCTACTGTTACCTGAATGCTGCCAATGGCCGTGGCCTCAACCAGAAACTGAGTGAGACACCCAGTGCAGTTGCAGTCCTGCGGGTGGACATCCGTGGTTTGGGTGGGGACAGGGTCCAAATCCATGCAGAGACATCTGTCTCTTGGGTGGGGGTGACTGTAGTCATAGTTCTCTCGGCGGCAGTGTGTGCTTCCAGGGGTGGAGGCAGGGTATCCTGTACAGGTGGATTGTCAGTCTTCTTTTCTTCGATGGCTGGCTTGATTTGGGAAGGTGGAGGTTGCTGTTGGATAGCTGAAGCTGCAGGGAGTTCCTCAACCTGGAGGGAGTTCCAGTATTTTAGCACACACAGTTAACAGCAGCTTGTTGGTGGGTGGAAAAGTCATAGTAGCTTGGCCTCGCAGAGAGCTTATGACGTTTTTCAGGATCTTCTTGTATACGTAGTTAACTGGGGGAGGGATATCCTAATTTCCTGGTCTGGACTCTACATCAAGGAAGTGGGGGATGCAGGCAACTGTAAACTGGAGACAGTCCTTGCATGTACATTTTATTTTATGTTGGTACAAGAGTTGGTCTTCAGGGACAAATCCCACCAGCTGGATGAGTTCTTCCCTGTAGCTAGTGTGTGACCTACAGTATTGCAGCCTTCAGCCACCTCTGCTGTTTTGCAGAGCATATGAAATTCTGAGACGTTCTGGGTATAGGTCCCAGACCAAGTTCCTGAGTCTAGTATAGGCCGCTAATTCCAATAATCCGTTCTTTATCCAAAATTATCAGGAGCCGAAAATTTTTGCATGGCCAAATATAACAGCTTTCCAGATGGTAGGGAAACGTTTTATGTTACTTAAGTTCAGACAATGTTACCAAGATAAGATTTCAGAAAATTATCCCATTCTATGTTAAACATTAAAATTTACAGAAAAGAATCATTATGTAAATATTGATTATTAATGTTATAAAATTACTTTATGTTTAGATAAACAATATGAAAATATGAAAATGATTCAAATAATCAAAATTTATATCCAAATAGTTTTTTTTTTTTTCTATTTTTAAGAAGTGTTTATTTCCTGGTCTTCTCAGTTCCAGGTTCCTCTTTGCTCTTACCACATCAGTGTGATAATGGATTCACACTACAAGAAAAAGCGTAGTAGTTGCAGCAACATGCTTCATTCTGCAGATAATTCATTATCAATAGTTAGCGCCTACACAGACTGCTTCACAGCTAGCATACTTTTACTTCTAACTTCATGGGCCTTTCTCATATACCGGGCAGCCTATTTAGTAGAGGTGAAGTTCCCTATTTCTATGTTATTATTTCTAAATTTCCTTAACTCATTACAGTTAAGAGTATGCTCAGTAGTATTCTCTGTCTCCCTACACAAAGCCACAATGCCTATCTTTATCCTTCCTATTTCTATAATTTTCTTTTAATTATAGCATATTCAACTTTGTTTTCAGAACTATTACGGCCTTATTAGTGTTAAGTTTTCCCATGTAATCTCTTCTACCATTACTAATCACAACCTAAGTTTGGTCATCTATGCTTTCTTTTCTTCTATTTTTCTTTTAATTTCATTTGCCACTTTACTTTTTTTTATTTCTTGTTCGAGTTCTTATTTCTTATACTTTCTTACTTCTTCTATTTCAATATCATATTCATTGCACATTTCTGTCGTGAATTTTTCTCCGACTTATTGAAATTAATGATTCTAGGCCCGATGAAATGGGCCAATGATAAGACCTTGAAGAGGTTTGCTTTCCAAAAATATTCTGGATTCAATAAAATAAGATCACAATTTTAAGTTTATTACAAAATAATCATTTGATAAAGAAAAAACACACAGAATAACACTTCAGGCAAATTTAAAGTTAGATCTGTCACCCTTAGGGGGTTTGCAACATGTGCTCATGAAACACAGAGTCCACGTTGGACTAAATAAGACTAAGTTTTGAAAATATAATAACAATTCTATGGTAAATCACATACCAAGGCCTACAGGCATCATCTGAAGCATAAAACTAGTCCCCAGTCCCAGGGATGACAATTTTACAGAGCGATACAAATGTACATTCACAGACTCACAAAGGAACCGACCTGGTATCGCGGTAGATAGGAGCCGGAGACGGAGAGACTTACAAAGTCATAAGCGTACTTACATAGTTGGATGGATCTATAAGCAGGAATGAACGAGCGTTGTTCAGTACAGCTCCGAGGAAAACTACTGTCTCCCTCGCTAACTAAAGTGTCCTTGTGAGATACGCAGGAACTCTTACGTTATTTATTCAATAAGGGGTTTGATAGAGTTTCTTTATCGACCACAAGACAGAGAAACAGTCAAAGTCTTACGTCAGATCAAAGGGTAAACTTAATACTTCGGCTGAAGGCCATAATTTGCCAGAATCCAACAAACTAGAGAGTCCTTGGTTCTAAACATTTACATCGATATTTTTGCCGTGGTAAAACAATACTATATCATTTTCGTAATTTGTAAATAACAAAAACTTAGTTTCTCTGACACCCGCTTCTTCCCCACCAGGTGGTTGAAATTTACGCCACAATACCGTCACGTATTGGACAGCACTCCTTCATAGAAATGCCCGCGAGATCTTCAAGTCTTACCCTAATTTAACGCAACGTTCGGGGAGTTAAATGGCGGAGATTTCGAGTGATCAGTTCGAAAATCCCGACATTTCTATAATACTTTTTCTCCATCATTCCCATATGGTTCTCTTATTTCATCTTCCACTACCTCGTTAACTAGCCGTTTGTCATCTGGTGTTATGATGATATGATATAACATCACCTTTTTATACTCTACTCTATTTTCAACTGGCCATACTCCTGTTCCTGCAATTAGCCCCCATGAAGGTGAGGTAGCAACATGTTAAAACATTCCTTTCATAATTTTATAATGTATGCTTTCTAGGTCTCAATTTTTTTTAAATATTGTAGGTACTACTACTGTCTCATATATCTTTATTCTCACTAGCAATGCTAAATCTCCTACTCTGTTACTGTCTCCATACTTTCTAAATTCTTGTACAATGTTTCCAATTTTTGCTTTCCTATTACTTGTGCTGAGACTATGGTTTCCCTTTTCTAAGTAAGACTATTCTCCTAAATATTTATTTTCCTCAACTATTTCCATCCTTCCATTTCTAACCGTTCCAACTTCCTATGAGTTACGAGTAGTCGTAGTTGTGTCTTCACCTTCAACAACACGTTCATTTAGATATTTTCCTTTTGCTCATTCTTTAAATGTGATCTTCCTTCTATATTTCCTCGCTTCAGTCTTTTGCATTTCATTGGTCAAAGATATGTTTTCACCAAACCAAACTTATGATATAATCACTAAAATAAAAGGTAGTTTGATTTAACTTTCCCTTTTTTCGTTTAGAAATCATTTATGGAGTTTATTCATAAGTCTAAAGTTCATATATATTCCATAATACAAACTCTCCTGTCTCCTCCTCCAAAAATATTGACGAATAAAAGATGAGATGATAATTTGAATCATCACATAAATATATATTTTCGTCGGCCAACACAAACATAAATATTACTTTCAAAAAAAATTTTCATATATAATTAGGATACTGAAATGGAGACGTCACTGTAAAGGTTTTCAGAAAGTAATATAATTCTCAAGACAAACAAACTACTAATGAATAGATTATAATATGAACTTTCAAAAGAGAATATATCATCTTATCACATAATAAGAAATAATAAACCCAAATATTCATAGAATATTACTGGATATGTCCTAGAGAAAGCAGATGGGTCTACCCTACAAGAATAACCTTCATAAAACCGTAAGAAAGAGATCTCCAAATGCACCACTCCTTACAAAACACTGCAATTGCAAAGGGAAAATCTCCTCATGATTAAATTTGGTTAAATTTTTTTTTATTTTATTCAAGATTGCAAAGAGACGAGGACCAAACAAACCTTAAAATAAGGAAGACAGAAAAAGAAAAGTTTGATGAGTAGTAATATATTTAAAAAAACTCCTAAAAGAAATCTTTGTCTCTATTACTTTAACTTGAAGGAAATATATATATATATATATATATATATATATATATATATATATATATATATATATATATATATATATATATATATATATATATCTATCTCATACTTGGGATCGAACGCTAGCCCATTCTAATGAAAGGCCAGGTCGAAACCAACCATGCCACAAGAGACCATTAAAAGAAATCGGAACCTGACGCTACCCAGCTGTCCGAGGATTTACCTGGCGAGACATCAGTCTCTTACCAGCGAGTTTTACCCGATTTCCCGGCCCACCACGTGACACAATTGGTAGTAATTCATTCAAATTACCCCTAATGAGTCAATGAGTAATATATATATATATATATATATATATATATATATATATATATATATATATATATATATATATATATATATATGAATTTTCTGATGGAATAGAAACTGCGAAACAGGTGGAAGAAACACACGCCCCAAGTTCCCTAATTGCTCCAGACCTCATCACGCCTGGAACAAGCGCTGCCCAGACAGACTTATGAGGATAGCTAATAGAGAAGACAGCACCAGCTTATCACTGTTCCTGTGCCTGCACCTGCCACCCAACTGCAAGCAGTACCTCCTTCTCAACCTGCAATTCCACCTCCTCCTCAACCTACATCCTCAAACCCAGGCACAACAAATTGAGTCACTCACCTTAGAAGACCTTAAACCCATCGCCTTCAAAATCCTCACCAGAGTCCTCTCCTTATCCTCGACCCCCACCTTCCTGCACCTTCTGCAACAACTGCATATTCCAGCCACCTAGCAGGGATAAGCTTTTTGCTTAAACCTACTACTCCTTTTTTTCTGACTGAAGAAAAAAAACTTCTCTCCTCTCCCAGTCTCTCCTACATACTGGGACTCGCTGCTATCAACACTTTTTCTCTGACTAAAACTTTTTCATTTTGTTGACCTAAAAAGGAGTCTCCTTTTTCGGGTTACTTCCCCCCTTTCATGTCTAATGTCAAATCCCTCCTAAAGTAATTCATCCTCCACCTTTTCATGTTCCAGTTACCCCTTTCAAATTCAAACCTTGCTCTCAAATGTTGCAGTTTTGTCCTCTTTTAGGAGACCATCTCTTTACAGATTAATATGAGCCCGTGTCATGCTACAGGCATGGCAATCTACACCAGACCTGAATAATGTGATTGCAACTGGTGATAAAACTCTTGACTGGTATGACGATAAGAGACATTTATGTCTGAATGTGTCTACCAAAAATACCATTGAAATACCTAACAGAGAAAACTATTTGGTTACACAATGATCAACCATACACCTAAAACATAAAATGTGGCAGCACTGTTCTGCTGAGTTAGCAACCATTGCCTGGTCCTCCTTGGTGAAGAAAGAACAAAAGAGTCTACCAGGTTTGGACAGTTCCAACTTCGAATCCATTTCCTCATCGTCTTGGTCAGAACCTTTCCCAATATTAACCAAAGGATAACCTCAGAGTTCCATTCCCCTGTATCTCTCGAGGGGGAACTTTGAGCGATGGGTTTTAAGGAAGGAGAAAGTGAGGGAGGGTGGGAGAGGAACTTCTTGGCTCTTGCCTATATATTATGTCTTACTATTGGGAGGAAACCTTATGGTCTCCCTCTCAAGGATAGAATTCATAAATTGAATAGTACAATTGAAATGTTTTTAGATCGAGCAAGATTGTGTATTGGAGACTAACCTCTTATAGATGGTGACATGAAACATAATATTCTTAGCTTTATGGAATTATTTTCCTAATTTTCAATATCTGAGAATATTGTTGATAAAAAACTATCAAATATTAAATTAAATATTGTTGTTCAATTTTATTTAAGAATATCAGTTCATATTAATTATTATAATTACACTAAACTCTTTCCTGGAAGCAGTTTCTCCAAATTCAAATTGGTGGCGTCAGATTTTTTTTTTCTTTTTTGAGATTTCGAGAGAATCGAAACTATACGTTTTTGAAAACCTCATTGCAAATGCAATCAGAAAAGTATCTATTTAGGTTAATTTATATTTTTGGAAGTTTGCAAGACAACATAGCCCCTCATTCACATCTCTATCAAAGCTAACATTCAAATTGCATAACAAGAGCTTCTCAACACGACATGGAAATTAACACCAATAAACATATTAGAAAATGAACATTATTTTGATTATTACTTTTCTCTCTGTTAATGAAATCGTACACTAAATGGGTAATTGTACCCTGAAAATATAGACTTGGATTTCATTACAAAAAATAATGTGGCTGGATGTCGCCACTGCACCCCACCCTCACCTACTTAGATCACTCTAACAGACAATTGTCTTTTCATCACAAACTTTCCCTTTACTCTATATTACAGCTGGACTCTTCTTCTTGCACAGGGAGCATATGGGAAACTAAGCATGGCCTTAAAACGGTATTTCTTACAAGCTAATAATGAATCATCTTCCAAGATAATAAATCAAACTGAAAACTAATCATCAACCTAATGCTAAAACACAGACAAAAATAACCATAACAAGTGTTCCAACACATATTGTTATTGTAGCCCAATATATCGCCATGAAAACAGTAAAATATGAATATAAACATGAGTATTGACCAGTTTTTCATGATGGTATGATTTCAGTCGTAGCTATGGCTGAGTTTTGGAAATTCTGCTTATTATGTGTGGAAGAAATTGATTTTTTAATCTAAAAGGAAAATTCTAAATGACATAATTTCTTGGCCCTTTTACAACGTAAAACTTATAAAAACAGAAAATGGCTATTTGACCAAATATGGCTATTTTCTAGGCCTCCCATTCCATTAATTGTACCGTTTTCTCGCTTTTTTTGTTTGGACGACTTGACTATTTGACAGCTCACCACACACTTCAAGTTACTTGCACAATAAACGATACTTTACATTAATGTAATTATGTACTGTACAATATGTATGAAATTTAAGGTCAACTAAGACTACAAATTTCATACATCAACCACTAACCATTTTCATACTAAGTTCTCTGCAGCCTTGAAGAGTACAGTATGTACTAGTGTAGCATATACAAATTCCTAATTTTTTTACATAACATGATTCTGCTCAAAAAGGACCAAAGCGGGAGATACACAGGTGAGGAGAGATGATGCAAGATTGACAGGTGAATAAGTGACACATGAACTTCCAAAACACAATAAATCATTGTTCTAGACATAACTATGATAAAGCTGAAGTTTTTTCAATAGGCCAAGTTGTGAAGAAAGATTCTGGAAGGCAACAAGTTTATTATTGTGTCATGTTGTTAGGACATCGCTCCCTCCGTCGTCCAGCAAATTCATTGAATTGTCTATTTTATTTAAATTCTCCTTTCGCCACACCGTGGCTATCTGTATATATTTATTCCGCTCTCTCAGAGCTACAATTTAATATATTTATTATTTCATTACCTGTTTCTATTAACTTGTAATTCATGTATTTGTTCATGTGAAAAAACACATATTTTGGCGGTAAGTTCAAGCCGAATTGGCGCCTGCGCGCATGCTACCTTCCCGTCCACACCCTGTATTATATTCCCAGCATGTTTGAATAAACTGTCAGTTGTCGTTGGTGATAGCTTGTCTCACTGTCCTTACAAAGTTATTAATGACCTTTAATTAAACTATTTCATTTGTCCGGACTTACATTCGGAGGATACCATTATATTTAGGACAATGAACTTATTCCAGGCCACCCTATTAATCACAACCCAAATCTTGGCATAGGCTAATACTCAAAGCCTGATGTTCATTTGTGGTGAAGGTTGAGGGAAAGACTGATTCCTTGGGTCTTATTAATTCTTTACTTCTTACAGATGCTTATACATTACATCAAACAACATACAATTCGTAGCCTAGGTTATACTGTACTCCTAACTAACCAACTGGTTATGCTGCGCAGCTACCCAGGCAAGTCAAGAATAAATCAGTAAGTGTACAGTACATGTGCACACTATGTACTGGTTCAGTAGTCATCATACATTTACAGTATAACAACAAAACACTGTTGTTCCTAACTAGTAATAGTGTATAACACTCGCTGATATTGTAGTGTATATTACTGTAATAGAGGTACAGTACTATCACTACAGTAAAGCTTTATTTTACTGTAAGTTAGCCTTTTTGTTTGGACGACTAGACTACCTGTGTTGGACAACCTGCCACACTAGTAACCTACATTTACAGTAAACGATACTATACTCTACTGTAATACTGTACTGTGCAATATGTATATAATTGAACATTAACTATGTGTACATATTTTTTACAAAGTACGGCTTGTTTCAGGACTAAAACATCTGCTTTCATGTTCTTTATAGTTTTTACAGATTCCTTTTCCAGATCAACATACTGAAGGATTCTGTCTGTGTCTAGAATTTGTTTTTCTCTCTGACCTAATTCCGTTTTCTTTCAGAAGTTCTCGGGAAATATCTTTGTATTAGCATCATTGTTTTGGGGAATTTTGTTATAATCTTTATCATTTAGTGCTTATGCGTTTACGCAGTGGACGTCTGTATTCATATAGATATTTTGATAGGATTGCAAGGGGTCGTAGAGATAGGAAAAGAAATACTGTAAACATGACGCCCCCTGTGAGCCCCATCCCTGGACCGAGTAACCCAACAGCAGGACATGATAACCCCCTTCCTATTGTGACACTAGTAAATGCTTGCTCTGCAATCCTTCCTTTTCAGGGTCGGGTTAATGGGTTCTTGCCTCAGAATGTGGAGTCATGGATTTCATCCGTCAATGCCCATTTAAATACCAAACAAATCATATACCCGTTTGTACAATTACAAGAAGCTAAAAGTTTTATAGACTTTTCTAAAGGAGATGCGAGTGCGTATTTAACCCTGGATAGGTACGGTCCTCGGACACCCCTTTAAGGGTATACTCGGACGCGAACGACCCCGACGCCAAAAAAAATTCTTGAAAAATCAGTTTTTGCAGTAACCTCCTTTTTTCTTTTGCCAAAAAAAACTTCAATGAATGCTTAAAACAACTGTAAAGATAAATACTACTCATCTGCAGAAAAACTATTTATTATAAATATTTTAAAAAATTAAGTAGAAAAAAAAAAGACCTGACATAAAAATTCATAAAAAAAAAGTTTATAGATATATACACAAATCCTTTTAGGAATTGATTCTTGAATGTTTAGGACACATCTTGATGTATTTTGGATGAAGTCAGACCCATGGAGGTGAAGATCTGAAATGAGAAAAAAAGGGTAACTTTTTTTGGCCAAAAAAAATTGTCCAAATTTCATGAATTTTTTTGGGTACCCAAATGAAATAGGAAGTGGCTAATTTTTTTAGGGAATAAACATATGTTATCCTAAAATAGAAATATGTAAAAAAATCTTCATTATTTTGAAAATTACATTTATATCAGGGGCCATATCTAAAGGTAATTTTTTGAGTACTTGGAAATTTCGTAAAAAAATACATATATTTAATATATAATATGATATTTATGCAGGTAAAAATATACCAAAATATCACAAATTCTATAGGGAACAAGAATATATATAGATAGGGCAGCTTACGCTTCGGATATGTCCACAAAATGGCCGCCAACCACACTGACTCAGACTCCCTAATCTGCCACTTGAAATGTAGGAAGGGTATGTCAATTCCAAGGTGTTATTTACTAATCTAATTATTATTGGATATGCATAAAAATTGTATGGTGGGTTGCTGGATAATTGTCGATTATTTTACGACTATAAAATTAAAATTCTGACCCAAAAAATTTTTTTTGAAGGGAAATAAAATCGAAAAAAAAAATGTAAAACAATATTTTAGCTAAAAAAAATTTGATGATATTCAATCAAAAAAAAAGTAAACAAAATTTTCCGACAAATAAACATCTAGAGGAATCATTACTCTGTGATAGTTCCTTAGTACGTAGTAATTTTGAAAGAATTGGGAAAAAACGAAAAAATGGCAATCACCAGAAAATCGAACACATACCTATATATACGCCATATCTGGCTAAAAAAAAGATAGGCATGGGTAGCCAGATCATCTAGAAACACTTTCCAACACTATAAAAATATAAGTTTTGCGACACTACTTGCCAATTCCTTACGGTAACATGACTAAGCAAAAAAATGCAAAACAAATAAAAAGGGGCACTCGTGGAAAAATGGCCATTCTAATATACGGCATTTCAGAAAAAAAAAATTTCAGCCACGTGCTAGGCAAACCATCAAGGCATATTTTCCGACAAATAAACATATAAATGAAATATTACTCTGTGATAGTTCCTTAGTACGTAGTAATTTTGAAAGAAATGGGAAAAAACGAAAAAATGGCAATCACAGGAAAATCGAACACATACTTATATATACGCCATATCTGGCTAAAAAAAAAAATAGGCATGGGTAGCCAGATCATCTAGAAACACTTTCCAACACTATAAAAATATAAGTTTTGCGACACTACTTGCCAATTCCTTACGGTAACATGACTAAGCAAAAAAATGCAAAACAAATAAGAAGGGGCACTCGCGGAAAAATGCCCAACATTCTAATATACGGCATCTCAGATAAAAAAAAAAGACATGCACGTGTTAGCCCAACCATCAAGGCACACTTTCTAACACATAAACATGAAAAAAAAATCAATAATATACGGCAATTCCTTACTACGTAGTAACTTTTTACAAATATTGAAAAAAAAACAGAAATTGGCAACCGCAGTTAAATACCCAATATACCAATAACTACGTCGTATCTGACAAAAACAAAATCACGCATGGGTAGCCAGATCATCTAGACACACTTTCCAACATTAAAAAAGCAAAAGTTTTACGACACTATTTCGCAATATCTTACGGAAAAATGACTTGGCAAAAAAATTAAAAAAAATTAAAAAGGGACACTCGCGGTAAAATGCCCGACATTCTAATATACGACATCTCAGATAAAAAAAAAGACATGCACGTGTTAGCCCAACCATCAAGGCACACTTTCTAACACATAAACATGAAAAAAAAATGAATAATATACGGCAATTCCTTACTACGTAGTAATTTTTACAAATATTGAAAAAAAACAGAAATTGGTAACCGCAGTTAAATACCCAATATACAAATAACTACGTCGTATCTGACAAAAACAAAGTCATACATGGGTAGCCAGATCATCTAGACACACTTTCCAACACTAAACAAGCAAAAGTTTTACGACACTATTTGGCAATATCTTACGGAAAAATGACTTGGCAAAAAAATGAAAAAAAATGAAAAAGGGGCACTCGCGGTAAAATGGTCCTCGTGGTGATGAACGACATTTTAACTAAAAAAAAAAACATGCACATGGTAGCCAAACAATCCACCAAGACTTTCCACAACTGATAACCTATACAAGTTGCACCATTCTACGACAATTTCATAATACGTAATAACTTTGATAATTATGCAAACTACCTCAGAAGGGTAAACTCGGACGCGAACGACCCCGACGCGTCTCAGAAATCGGGGAAGGAGTACAGCTACAGCAATGCACATCTGGACACTACTAGAGCGTGTAGGGGAGACACCTCCTGCAGGTCGATCACCCACAAATTCAGTCACAGGGGTGAGTCACGTGAGAAAAACCTGTTTTTTTTTGACGCTCGGGGTCGCAAACGACCCACCGTACCTATCCAGGGTTAAGGGGTGTTTCATTTCAAGAACCAGTTACCTGGGATGATTTCAAAGTTAGGCTACGTGCGGTCTATGGGGGTGAAGAAGCCTTGGATGTAGTTTTAACATTAAGAAATACACTTAATCAAGCCACTATGACTCGGCTTAATGTTATTGAGAGAGCAGCTCTCATAGCCGATAGGCTTAATGAATATCAAGATATTTTAGGTAATTCCACTTGGGTTACTAGAGATAACATCTCCGTGAAAGATTTTTTATGATTAATGTATTTAACTTGCATGACACTTATGTTGCCTGAAGCTTTAGTGCGGTGTTTTGATAAAAATTAACGCCAGCAAGTACGGAATTGGATGTATATAAACAGATAAAGAAACACATGTGTAAGTGTCCTAATCTTGATCCCGTGTTAACCCAAGTTTTTGCAAAAAAATGAAACAAAGCCACAACAAGTAAATGTAATTAATAATAGTCAAGTTGCGAGAATGACGTGTTATAATTGCAAACGTCAAGGTCACTTGATTGCGGACTGCAGAACGAGATTCTGTTCGATACATAATAGTTTGACTCATTCTTATAGTCAGTGCTACTCGCGTAAGACACAACAGAATCTTAGAAATACACAGTCAATTCCACAGTCAGTTCCATATGGAAAAAAAAAAGAAAAATCTTCATTTCAATAAGAAGAAACAGCCAAACGTCAATGTAGTTCAGAATCTGAAACAAACAAACAGTTCTTCGAATAAAGCTAATCCTGGGTCGTCAAACCAGACCTCGCAAGGTCAGACTAATTTTCAGAATGTGCAGAGCAAAGCAAATACCACATAATTAACTCCAGTAGGGAAGAGAGTGATGTTGGGTCAAGGTCATTCATGTCAACATCAGTAGTATTGAATAATCAATTAAATGTTTTAACAGATCATTTTGAGGCAATAGATTTTCCTATGAAACACACGGCCAAATTAAGTAAATCAGTGCATGCTCCCGTAGATTTGCAACGAATTCATACAATAATAAGCCAAAATGAGTTACGACCAACATTATATGCTGTAAATTTAGAACACAGATCATTTACATTATTTTTTTACTCTGGTAGTCCACGTAATATCATGGATTTGAGGACACATCATTTGTTGTTTTCGAACTTTCCAATAGAAAAATCCGGAGTAAGACTCTCCGGTATAGGAAATAATGAATTAAATGTAATAGGCGTAACTCATATTCAGTTCAAGGTCGGTAAGCGCACGTTTGTCGATACATTTGTTGTTGTACAAAACATTGATATGTATCCAGCTGTAATTATAGGATACCCATCTATGGGCAATCAAAACATTATCTTAGCCCCTGCCAAGCACGGCGTGTATATCAAAGGAAAATTCTATAAGTCTTCTAATACCTTAAAATCAGTTTTGGATAAAAAGGAGACGACAAATAAAACAGTGACGTACGTTGAAGAACCAATAACTTGTCTCACTAATAAAGAAATAAGATACTCGACCCAACAGAATTCTCGTTCATCCGTAATATCATCTTACACGCAATCTATCGAGCCAAACGTACCTTCGAATTTAATAGTGCAAGTAAAGAAAACATTACCGGGATCTGAAATATTAATCCTTTCCGACACTTTGAAAACTAACGGATTGTCTGTCACACAAGCTATTTATTCAGTAGGCTCACATCAACAATGTAATATTGAAGTCTGTAATCATTTAAATACCACTTTAGTAATTCACAAAAATCAACTTATCTTGGATGTAGAAGTTTATAAACATTGTATTCTTACCGTTGCTGAAATTAATCACACTCAATCAGTTGCGGAAGAAGAAAAAAGCTACAGGTTACCTACGATAGATTAAGTGATATTTTGACAAGAGAGTTAAATTTCTCAATAGTATATAATGCCCAAGGTTGTTTATCGAAACTAATATCATGTAGGCTACTCGAGTGACCTAGTCAGGAACCAGAGGTGGACTTTTGGTATATGTATATTACATTGATCGTTTGAAAATTTCATAAATTCTGAATTTTAGGAAAACTTTTCGAGTACATATTCTACACCTGTGACCCGGGAGATTTCAATATATCGGTCAAATTTATTTATTTTCATCAATATAAGATATATTGTTTTATGTATGTTACGTTACATCTATTGATATTTTCATAATACAATATCAGTAAACTGTATTGAAAATTTAGAATTTTCAGCTTTGATCTAATAAAGTTCCCTTACACAAGCTCATGTGGCATATTGTGTTGTGTATAATACTTCCTCAAATGTTATCAAAGTCTTCTTTATACAGTATCAAGTTGGCAATGATTTTACATGGATTAGTGTTGTGAATTTATCTACAAGACTTCACCCAGTCTGTGATGAATACTTTTGGACATTCCTCATCTAGACGTAGACTATATTATGTGACGTTGCTTCTCTCCTAATACTTGAGAAGTTTTTGACAATGGTCGTGTTATGTCATGACCTCTGACCAAAACTGATTTTGTTCCTTGGTCTTCCAGATTAGTTCTATACTATAATCTAAGAAAGTAAGTTATCTCTCTCTCTCTCTCTCTCTCTCTCTCTCTCTCTCTCTCTCTCTCTCCACACACTTATATACTTACGTACTTTGATGGCTGCTTTTCCGGTCCCATACAGCAGGAGAACCCTACTCTCTACAGGACCTCCGCTGCCGTTTTACCTTGTTTGTTCAGAGTATTTAACGTTTTGGAGCACGTATTTTTCATTTACTGTATGATTTTTTTTCATATAAGAAAGTCTTCAGTTTCCTCTTGAAAGCTTTAATATATATATATATATATATATATATATATATATATATATATATATATATATATATTTTTTTTTTTTTGGGGGGGGCTTAATCCATGTCGTCCTGATGGAAGGTCCGTATAGGTAGCTTTCTGAGGGATATCTCTCTACAGTGATATTCCCAGAGAATTTGACCTTAGGTCTCCAGGACTTTAACTCCTGGCGCAAATATCCTTAAATTTTTCTTAAGGATATCACATAAAATCAGGGGACGTGTATCTTGATACGACATATGGCAATCTTGACCTCGAATAGGGTTTTCGCTTCGAGGGGAAAAGTGGCGAAACTGATGGGAGCCGTTATCAAGGTTACCCATTTTCACATGCTATTACATGGCTCCAAGATGGCGCTTATTCCTTATTTGGTAGCGATCTTGCACAGTGGTTTTCCCTGTTGTTTAACGTTCTTAATCGTTCTTGAGAGGATTTAATATGCAGTCTCCAGCATCTTTCAGCATATGGCCACCCTAGTGAAGGACCTGTACGCTTTCATGAAGGCTAGTAGAACCTGTGAAGAGTTTGTGTTCGCTGCAGCAACAGCGAAACTCGAACCCAGGAAGCTGATATCTTCCATCATCTGGGGTAAACACCTCTTCCTGAATGAAGCGGTCAAAGAGGTAATAGAGAAAGCCGCCACAGAGAATAGGAACCTTCTCCAGAAGTGGGGCATCTCGTCAAAGAGGAAGTCTTCCCCGGATGCTGGTCCCCAACCTAAGAGGAAGACGAAGAAGCCAAGACTTCCCTCTCGGCCTGCCCAGCATCATCCTACAGTCACCATGACTGCGGTGCCCCAAGTGGTTGCTCAACCACAAACCACTTTTCAATTGGTGCCTCAACAGCTGGTTGCCCAGTCACCAGCATCCAACCCTGGGTTTGAGAGGCAAACCACTACCTTTCGGCCGAAAGGTGAAGGATCCAGACGGGGTTCCTCTAGACATCCCTCACAAGGTAGGGGAGGACGTGGTCGAGGAGGTAAATCCTCTGGACAACCGAAGCAATGAGATGCTTCCGGTAGGAGGAACGGTCCAACATTTTCAGGATCATTGGACCTTTGATCCTTGGGCCCACAGCCTAATCAAGAGTGGACTAGGATGGAAATGGAACAAATCTCCACCATCGATTCCTCAATTCTTCCAACACTTCACCCCCTTGTTAGAAGAATATTCCTTAGAACTCTTTAGCAAAGAGGTTATAAGGAAAGCAAAGTCCATCAAATTCCAGGGAAGGCTATTTTATGTTCCCAAGAAGTACTTAGACAAACTCAGAATCATTTTGGACTAGTTGCCACTCAACAAGTTCATAGAAAACAGCAAGTTCAGGATGTTAACCCTTCAACACATCAGGACCCTGTTGCCCAAAGGGGCGTACACACTCTCAATAGACCTGGCAGATGCTTACTGGCACCTCCAAGTCAGCTGCCCCCTCTCCTCCTACCTAGGATTCAAGTCACAGAAGAAAAAGTGTGTCTTCAGAGCCATGCCCTTCAGACTAAACATAACTCCAAGGATCTTCCCGAAACTTGCAGACGCAGTCGTTCAACAACAACGCCTAGAAGGTGTTCAGGTAGCAGCATACCTGGACGACTGGCTAGTGTGGGCAGCATCCGAGACAGCTTGTCTGCAAGCATCCAAGAAAGTGATCCAGTTCCTGGAACATCTGGGATTCAAAATCAACTTCAAGAAGTCTCGACTCTCTCCAGCTCAAAATTTTCAATGGCTGGGAATCCATTGGAACCTGATGTCACACCGCCTCTCCATTCCCTCAGGGATGAGGAGGGAGATCGTAGGGTCTGTCAAGAGACTACTGAAGTCCGACAGGATCTCAAGATGCCAACAGGAAAGAGTACTGGGTTTCTTCAGTTCGCAGCAGTAACAGACCTAGTACTAAGAGTACAACAGAAAGATGCGTCAGGAATTTGGAGAAGATACATATAAAACGCTCGAAGAGATCTACAAAGACTGATACCGACCCTAATACGATCACTTCTCAAGCTGTGGTCGAAGGCCAAGAGCCTAATGAGGACCATGCCCTTGCAACCACCTCCATCATCAGTTACCATCCACACGGATGCCTCGTCGGAAGGATGGGGAGGTCACTCCCATCAAAGGAAAGTCCAAGGGACTTGGTCAGCTCTGTTCAAGACCTTTCACATCAATATTTTGGAGGCCATGGCAGTCCTCTTGACGTTGAAAAAAACTCCCCCCCCACAGATCAGTCCACCTCAGGCTGATCTTGGACAGCGAAGTGATAGTGAGATGTCTAAACCGACAAGGCTCGAGATCGCCCCACATCAACCATGTGATATTAGCCATTTTTCATCTAGCGAAAAAGAAGAGATGGCACTTATCAGCAGCTCACCCACAAGGGTTCCACAATGTGACAGCAGACGCTCTATCCAGGCTAAAGCTGATAGAGTCAGAATGGTCCCTAGACGCACACTCATTCTCCTTTATCTTGGAACAAGTCCCGGAACTTCAGATCGACCTCTTCGCGACGAGCAACAACAAAAAAACTACCTCATTATGTAGCACCATATGAGGACCCTCTGGCGGAGGCGACGGACGCCATGTCCCTCGTTTGGAACGAATGGAACTGTATTTACCTGTTCCCTCCATCCAATCTCCTGCTGAAGGTCCTCAACAAGCTGAGATCCTTCAAGGGAACGGCAGCTCTAGTGACCCCCAAGTGGCCCAAGAGGAACTGGTTCCCTCTGGTGATGGAACTGAAGCTGAGGCTGGTCCTTCTACTGAACCCAGCACTATCTCAACTGGTTCAGAAGTCGACTATCTTCGCTTCATCAAAGAGAACACAAAACCTTCATTTCATGATTTTCTCGCCTTAGCGGTTAAAAAGTATTTGGGATCTCAGAAGGCAGTATAGACTTCTTAGAAGAATACAAGTCCAAGCCAACCAGAAGACAATATGAATCGTCTTGGAGAAACTGGGTTGCTTTCGTTAAAGCAAAAAGACTGAAAGAAATCTCAATAGACTTCTGTCTGTCCTTCTTCTTCCACCTTCATGAACAAGGTGTCACCGTCAACACGATAACTACGTGTAAGTCAGCCCCGACTAGACCTCTTCTATACGCCTTCCAAGTGGACCTGACGAACGAAATCGTTAACAAGATCCCGAAGGCATGCGCTACACTTAGACCTGCAGCTCCTCCGAAGCCCATTTTATGGTCCTTGGACAAGGTTCTACACAATGCTCCAACTGTGGACAATGAAGATTGTTCTCTTAAGGATCCAGCCCAAAAAGTTATTTTCCTGTTTGCTATAGCCTCAGGGGCTAGAGTTAGTGAAATAGTAGCCCTATCAAGAAAAGGGTTCCACATTTAGTTCACAGAAGTGGGAGAACTGAATATCTTTCTTGATCTTACCTTTCTCGCCAAGAACAACCTACCCACTAAAAGATGGGGTCCCCAAGAGAATCCGCCCTCTGAAGGAAGATGTCTCTCTGTGTCCAGTAGAATGTCTATAGGTCTATCTTCGAAAAACTTCAGACTTCAGGGGAGGAGAGCTCTTCAAAGGAGAAATAGCAGGATCAAACTTATCCCTAAAACAACTGAGGACGAAACTCACCTACTTCATTCGCAGAGCGGATCCTGACAGTACACCCGCAGGTCATGTTCCAAAAAAAAATTGCTTCATCACTGAACTTTTTCAGTATATGGACTTCGAGCATCTTCGCTCATATACTGGATGGAAGTCATCCAGAGTGTTTTACAAACATTATGCGAAGCAAGTGCACGAACTTAAGCATTACGTGGTGGCGGCAAATAGTGTATTAAAACCTGTCGTCCAGTGCTGCGATGAACAGTGAATTGACTGGGACTATCAATTAGGGTGAAAAGGTGTTGACACCTTCCAGTGCAATACCTTTTAAGTGGGTGTCATCATGGTGACACTAAGACTGTTCAAAAACTTCAGCTGTAGAATTATACAGATAACACTTGTGCCATGTGTACATTGTACACAGTGTTGATAGTATCAAACATTTACAGAAAATTTAAAAATTTTATCAAAATTTTCAAATTTCATAGTGGCATTAATCCCTTTCAAGTAGAAAACTTTATCTGTTTATGTTATATGTATAATTCCCTTTAACATGTTACACTTGTTATTCCATTTACTCATTTAGCCTAAATAAATTATTATCAAAGTGTAATTGCGTCTCATTTCACCCTGCAAATAGCACAATAAATGTTGCCAGAGTTCTCTTACTTATTTACCTAAGTAAACCTCATATTATTGTATGAATACAAACAATGGATATAGTTGATACTTATTTTTGTTCCGACAATATATACAAACCGTGAGACCTTTGTATATATAGTTGATACTTATGTTTGTTCCTACAATATATGCAAACCTGGAGACCCTTTCCTACTGTCTAGTATGACACTTCCCTGCAGGGGGCAAGAAGCCCTAACATTGTTCCATGATTAGTGGTAGTGACGTATAACTGTAACGTCATATTTCTGAATGGTCCGAATGACCATAGAAAAAATTGTCCCAAGGTTAAGGCACCTATGAAAATCCACAGATACAGTACTATCAAGTAATTCTCTGGTAGACTTCCATCACGACGACATGGCTTGAGCCCAAAAAACGGATTTTGAAGCGAAGCTAAAAATCTATTTTTGGGTGAGAGGGACAAGTCGTCCTGATGGACCCGCCCTCTTTTTGTTTATAAGAAAAAGGCTTTAGCAAGATCCCTCCTGAAACTACTATATCTGTAGCACCATACTCAATGCTACAAGGAATGAGCGCCATCCTGGAGCCATGTAATAGAATGGGAGGAAGGGTAACCGAGATAACGGTTCCCTTTCAGTTTCGGCACTTTCCCCCTCGAAGTGAAAACACTATTCGGGGTGAAAATTGCCATGTGTCGTATCAAGATATACGTCCCCTGATTTTAGGAAAAATTTAAGAATATTCGCGCCAGCAGTTAGAATTCTGGAGACCTTGCAGTCAAATTTCTCTGGGAATATCGCTGTATTCAATTACCCCTTACAAAGCTACCTATAGGAACCTTCCATCAGGACGACATGGCCCTCTTACCCAAAAATAATTTTTTCACTTCTCTTCAAAATCCGTTTTATATATATATATATATATATATATATATATATATATATATATATATATATATATATATATATATATATATATATATATAGAGAGAGAGAGAGAGAGAGAGAGAGAGAGAGAGAGAGAGAGAGAGAGAGAGAGAGAGAGAGTTTTAAGGGTGATGATAAAAAAGTCTCTGAATAGCAGTGTGTGCTTTGCTGATATATAGTAAGTTTAGACGTGTTAGGTAAGACACTGGGGCATTCTTGTCTAGTCCTATCCACCTTCATGCTTTGAATCTTGCCAACAGTTCATCATATACAGTACACTGTCTATGGGTAACTTGGAAGGGATTTTGCAATAGATATTTTCCAATGCTTTAATATTTTTACGTCATAATTCAGAATTCTGACGTTTCTATGTAACCATAGTTTTCTTCCAAGAGAAGTAAAGTATTCCGAATGCATTGCAGGGTTATTGCTACTCACCATACAGAAACATCAAACATAGACTGATAAAGTTATGCAATATAGGATTTCAGATTACTAATAATATAACAAGTTGTAGCTAATTATGATACTTTAATAGCGACTCACACGGCTGTCGTGCACAGCCCATCCCTGTTCATCTAACAGCAACGCGACCTACTACCGAGCAAGAACCCTTTGAGTGGCGGCAAAGCAGCTGCCTTCTATGCGGACACTTTTCAAAATATTTGTATAGAAATCGAGTCGATAAGAAAATATAGCTTGAGATAGGTACATGTGTTAATAAAAGTAAAACAAGTGTTCTGCCAACCATAACAATTGTAATAAACATCACTCACATGCAGGAATGCAAAGAGAAAAACTGAAGGGAATAATAGACAATACATTGATGATTTTGAAGTGTGGGGAAAGGTTTTCATAAAAATCCATAGAATTTTATACACAGACGGAAATTTTTAATATGTTGATCTGCAAAATGACTTTTTGTAAAAACTGTAAAAAACATAAGGGTTCCTCAATCCTCAATCCTCAACCCAATCCAGCCGATGTTTTAGTTTTGAGCTGAGCCTACATCATGTTGAAGAGATGCGCTGCATATCAGAGACGAATAATGCCATTATATTTCAATTGCTTCTTTGTTATTTGAGTATTATCAGGATGTATATAAAAAGAATCATTTTAACCTAAAAACCTTATTCCATATACCATACTATCAAATCCCGGGTGCCCTCTCTTTCTCCCGAGCTCTTTTTTTTTTCCCTGGGAGCTTTTTAGTGTGACCCCTGTGCAAGAGATGACGCCGATTCATCAAGAGTTTTGTCATGCTTCAAGACTACGTAGATTTAATGCATAGTCCAGGTGTTAAATGTCATTCAGCGTTAAAATGATATGGATCTGGAGTTGTGTCATGCTTCAAGACTGCGCAGAACTTCGTATGAAAATAGTTAGTGTTCGTTTTATAAAATATATACCCTATGTTAATCTTAGATTGTATGCATATTGTAGAGGATTAAATAGTATTGTTTATTGCAAATACAGGCTATGTGCATTGAGTTGTCAAATAGTCAAGCCGCCCAAGCAAAAACAGTGAACTACAGAACAGTTAAGCTTTACTGTAGTGATAGTACTGTACATATATTACAGTGTTATACACTACAGTATCAGCGAGTATTATACACTATTACTAGATAGGAACAACAGTGTTTTGTTATTATACTGTAAGTGTATGAGGACTACTGGTCCAGTACATAGTAATGACGTGTGCACATGCACTGTACACTTATTGATATGTAATCATTAATTACAAACTACTTATACTGTGATAGAAACCATGTGAAACTTTATTAGGCAGTACTTAGTGGGTTCATTATCCGCAATGGGTAGCGAGTCTTTAGGTTAAGTTTGGAGTTATCTCACCCTAGGGCAGCAAATATTCACAAAGTTATGCTTTTCGCGCCTGTCTTGGTTATCTAACCCTCGCGAAGAGTGGATACTGACTGTACTCTAAATACAGATGTGACTGAATAGGATATAAATAGGGTAAATGAGATTAGGATATTACTAGTCAATACTCATCAGAAAGTGACTGGTGGTCGTACATTTGCGATGGACAATGGTGATTTCTACCTTGGGTGATAATGTGACTTGACAATACAGAATGTTATTGGCTCCCGATCTTGGCTACAGTTCTAATGGTCTTTGCCCCGCTGTAGCTCTGATCTGCGCTCGCAAAATTAACATTACACCAGTGCTCCTATCTCTGCTCCTATGTTCTACCTGTAGATCTGTACTTGCAAACCCGCTGGGTCATCATTCAGGGATATTTTTTTTTATTTCCCCAGGAGCAATAATATCTATATGGGAACTCCTGGAAAAGTTCCTAATGAGAAAACTACATATATTGACCTCCTTCGTGGTCCTTTACAATATTCAGCAACATTACCAGATACATATGACTGAATATGACAAACAGATATTGTGAGCATAGGAAAACAGTCGTTAACGTAAATTCCAGTCCAGTTTATGAGCATTCAACAAGATCAACCAATGAACACTTTGACATAATCATTTATGTATAAAATTGCAGGAATCAGGCGTGAATAATATGTTTTCTGAAGATGCACAAAGAAAGGGTTGTGTCCCACCACCACCACACAGTACCTTATGCTTCATGGTTTTACAATTTATAATCAATGATAATAATGCATATACATTAACATGTAAAAGAACATTGAAAATTGAGGTAGCGCAAAATTTCACTGACACTAAACACTGGCTCAAGATAAAAACTAGAGAAGGAAAGTACTTATTACTATATTTCAAAGAAGAAAGAGCCTGTGTTTATTAAAGCCGTATTATTATGTCATTTATAAAAATTATTATGAAATTAGAATTTAACATAAATTATTCTCCAGTTTTTATTTTTGAGAGTTATTTAAATGAATATATTTCCTGGTTTTAGAATTAACCAGTCGAGGTAGAGCCATTTTTTATGGGATGAGATTAATTGGTCTTATCAGCTTCAATTAATGGAAATGTAATGAAGAGGCATTCTTACATCTCTCTACAAGGACCCTACCTTCTGTTATTATATTATGATTTAATCATTCTCTACTTAGAGAGGGTGGTTTGTTGTATGGAATGTAGCATTTCGATAGGTACGGTTACGGCTCCTGGGTAAGGTTAGGTGATGCTGTTGTTTTCTAGGAGGAGCCTGTTTTTTTGAAGTGCCAGAAGACCACCTTGGCAGGCCCTGTGCAAGGAAAAGTAAATTGACATCTCTGCAGTCATGCACTTACGTCTGAGCGATTCCAACAAGTATGCATTCCCTGAGTGCCAATTGCTATGTTGGCTAAACCAAGTGCTGGGGGGAAAGAGCTTTTGTATATTAACTGCGCCTCGCTTGTTAGTTGGACTTGTTGAAAATTCTCAACGATACTACCTGCAGCATATAGAGATTGTTATATCCTTTCCTCACTGGGCTATTTTTCCAACAAGGGATGTAGCTTAGATAGTAATAATAATGAAAATATGCCTTCAAATTCTGCCAAATACAGTTTGAAGTTCTGAGTTTTAGCTTCGCTAACTTATATGGTATATTGTATTCAAGCTCACTTGCATATAAGATTTGAAATTATATTTTGTGTTGTATGTGTGTGTGAGAGAGACTGAGAAGAGTGGATGCGTACAAGGAGTCAAGGACTGCCTTTGGAAACTTCATATATTAAAAAATTAAACTAAGTACTTATACAAATTTGAAAATTTTATTATATATTTAATTATACGATAGTTATAAAACCCTAAGAAATTTGCTTTTACTAACATAAATTATAATAATTTATATAAGATTATACATGATCTAATTACATGAAGAGGAAAGTGGAGGGTATTGCTGGGGCTCTCCTAAACTTTATTATCTGATGAGATAATCACATTCTTTGCAAAGAGACTATAGAATAATGATAAACTATTGACATCACTTGCAGCTATATAATTCACATTAAGTGTATATTTCTTCAACTAATACTGAAATAAATGATCTAATTCTGATGGGTTTCTAAGGCACATGGTCAAATTTATCACTTAAAAATGAACATTTAAAATGTTTGGTTAATGTTTAACTACAATTTATCTTAGCCGTTTCCAAGAAAACATGACGTCTAAGATCACAATTGGCATAGTTTTATCTTGGCTGAAGAAGGTAATCTTAGTGGTAAAGCTAAAGATAATATCAGACTTTGCCAGTTTTTGGTGAACATAGTTCACTGGGAAAAGTCCAAGCTTTATTATGATTTGTCATATTGATTTGTCTCGGTCTGAAATACGATATGTAGCTACTGTAGTTTTACAATTTAAGAAATATTATGATTCAAATTTACCTTGCCTGTTGCAAAGCAAATAGGGATGAGAATTAGTCTGAGGGTAAATTAAGAATACAGATATTTGTTTAAGTGGTGTTCTTGTGGCTGTCTCACTTTTAAATTGTAATTCTTCAATCATAAGTTATGAAATCTGACACCCATTTCACAAGTTATGACTGAGAAAACACATCTTAAAATGGAAATAAACACCACCTAACCTAATCCAGGAGCTGTATCCTTACCACTGAGAAAGCTAAGCCCCTTGTAACCCCCCTTAGACTGCCCTATCCTTATTTTACCCCATGTGGTGAAAGTTGTAGGATAAAGTAGACTATATAACTAATTTTGTTACCGACTAAAAAGCCGCTACAAATGTCTTTTTGTAACAAATACCACCGTTCCTTTTACGGATTCTAAGGTATAATAGGAGACATCTCTCCCCCAATAAACTATTAATTTGTATAACCAATATTCAATAGTACTACAGTCGTATCATTCAAAACAATAGGACTACACTGTAAGTCCTTTCATCTACTGAGCAGTCCCTACTGACATGAAGTCAGATTATAAGTTTTTATAAAACACAATGAGAAACAAGTTCCTCTTTATTCTTCTTGCGAGAATTCACGGGTAGAGTTTCCGACCTTAGAGGACCGCATTTATTATCTCGTTTCTTTCAGTTGCATAAACTTCTTAGTATGAACACCTTGATGTTAAGAAAGTATCAGATCGATTCTTAATTACCATCTATGCATTAAAACAAGAACATAAATCAATGGAGGATATTGAAACGCACATGCTAAATTGTAGTCAAATTTTAATAACTAAAGGTTAAAAATAAATGAGTGTTTATACACAGACAAATTCAAAGGATTTATAAGTCAATGGCACTCTCACAAAATTACAAGTCCAAAGATCAAGGGTAAATCACCACTTATGATCTTAAACACACACACAACCACCACCACGACAACCCGATAACAGATCAGCTCCAAGTTTGAGCCTGAGGCCCTGAGCAAAAAGCTGTCTCCTTCGTCGTGCTTTCAGATTATATACGAGGAAAGGAGATAAGTAATACAATTACAAAACATGTAAGACTGCCTACAAGATTTACATTAATACAAAAACCTTAAAGCAAATTCAAAGATTAACACAAAAATAAACTCAAAACACACAGTATGTAACTTTTAACACATTTCTTAAATGTAATTAGCTGGTTGGTAGTGTGTGATAAATATGATCAGGGCTAGTGTCACGCCCATACATCTATGGAGGAGCACGGACTAGAAAAATCATAGGGTGAACACAGCCCTCATATTCTTCTAACCTTTGACCTCAACTAATGGATTCTCTGGCAAGATGTACACAAGTTAGTAACACCTTCAACTACTACCACACGTTGTACAACACATTCGCTAGAAGTATACATACGAATTTCAGTATTAAAACTGGAACATCTATTAACCTTTTTTAAGCATATTTTATGGTGATTGACCATACGTAAAATGATGTATATACTGAAACCATGGCCATGCATGAACCAAACAATAATGTAAGAGTGTCATTCTCTCGTAAGATGTGGTTCTTTAACTGTTATCATAATAGGCAACAAAGAACATATTTCTACAAAATACGAAGGAATGCAGATTTCTGTTCCATAAGCAAAGACACAAACGCAATAACGTAATTCCTTTGAGCCAATTACCCGACAAACGACAATTCTCAATAATAAGTCTGTCAATAACCTTTCGGTATGAGGAAGATTATCGTTATACAGATGCATAAACAAAAATGTTATTATAAACCTTTGTGAGAGAAATTTCTCACAAGAGAAGCTTTGCCTATTTCCAAAATAGGGGTTGCTGTCATATTTTCATAATTGCTTGCATATTTTTCTGTTCATTAAACCGTTGTATCACCTGCGCAAATAGTTTGAACATAATAATCAGGTGAATTTGGCAAGTTTCTGTGAAAGACCGGTGATTAGAATAAACAAAAATGATTGAAATAATAATGATTACATAAAAAGAAAGCTTAATTCGATTAACTCTCAGACACCTACATTTCTTATCGAAGCACTTGTTACCTAAGTGCATGATGAGTTAGTACTAAGGGCTTATTTTCAACAATGTGTAAAATGATCAATGAATTTGTCTATATACGCTGTGGATCTTTAGCTGTTCACCGATTGTATTTATATATCAACTGAAGTATTGTTTCGTTTGTATATTCATACACAATGTCTCATTAACCACACCTATGACCTAAAGTTCACTAATCCTTCTTACACTTTTGCTAGACAAAAATTTTGCACAAATCATGGTTTTTTTTTTTTTTTTTTTTTTTCTCCAATGTAGCATTACCACAACAGCTTAATTTATCTTAATTTTTATAGGAAATATGTAACTGAAATCTATTGGGTCATTTCTAAATAGAATATTGACCAGACTTTACTACCAAGATAAGGCCTTCCAAATTCCTCTCTGACGCCAATAGAAAATTTAGACCTGTGGTAACAAGTACTGATCCTAGTCATTACTCCATTTATTTTATTAAACCGATCATAGTGTTCCTATTTAGAGCTCAAACCCCACTGATAATGCATACAGCCATTTGGGACACAATAAATCTTCACATATTAGGACCTTTACGGGAGCTAAAAACAGTTTTTTGCAAATGTCAATATAAAATTTCTTTATGGGGGACTGAGTCTTCTTCTACAGCAGTCAAAAACATCCCAAGACATGCACTAAAAGATCCCTAGATCGGAGGTATTTTCCCCTGGTATTCTTTAACATTTATGATAATAATACAAAGTATATACTGTCGCCTCTTCTATAACTATGACATACAACATATCTACTTTTATTCATTGTGTTTATGAAATCACAAATCTTGATATAGATTTTACAAAGAAGAGGCAAGTTGAATTTCTATTTCGGCATGTGTTAGGAAAGATACATTTATACAATTATAATAGTATTAGGAGTCATACACAAGGAATAATAAAAAAATAGCAATTATCCCAATGTTATGCCTCTAACATCTAGAATTTTCCTATTTGGGGAGAAATTCCCTAAACTGGATAGACAAAGTCCAATATTTGCTTCAGCCAATCAGGGACCTCCACTCTACTTTTCGTTTCTCTGGTTCTTTCAATTAGACAGAAACCTTGCAATTTGATTATGATATATTAAGGCAACATAGAGTGTAATAGACCTCCAAAGAGTGATTTGTATGACCCCAATTTTATAGATGTATACAAGAGAAACGTATAAGCATTTCTATGTTCCACAAAGTTTCTTCTTCTTCTTTGTCATTTACTAAATAACAAGTATGTACCTATCTAAAAAAAAGGTTTATTTAAAAGTGTTTCTAGCATATATTAAGAGTTAATGCTGATATAACTATCATCTAACTTAAATGAAATAGACGTATTATAAGAATTAATCAGGATATGATAGAGAATCAGAAAACCACTGATTATTCAAACATTTCTCATCTAAATCAAAAGCATATTTGCGAAAATATTTAACAAACCTTTTCAAAATACATTTTTTTTTCTTCACGGAAGCACTATTTAGACATCACTTTCTTGTGCCGAGGTATCTACTGTACGTGTTTGTCGCATCTTTATTAGCTTTGAAATTCCCCTCGCTTTACATTAGCGTTTTGAGATGGGGAAGACATTCACCCAACTCATAAAGGTACCACAAAGGTGACCTTCATGGCCGGAATAGGTTCTCACGCTCACTTAACTAGCACTCGTCATTGAAAAGACAAAGCAGATAAAGAACGGCAGACGTCATTAACGGATGTCTGGACGTCTCAACGATCATGAGCGATGTGATGACGAAGCCGCTGTCTCAGAAGAAGAACCTAGGGATGGTGGGAACACGGTATTCTTTAACATTTATGATAATAATACAAAGTATATACTGTCACTTCTTCTATAACTATAATATCTACTTTTAGTCATTGTGTTCATGAAAGGACATACCTTGATATAGGTTTTACAAACAAGAGTAAAGTTGTGTTTCTATTTGGACATGTGTTATGAAAGATATATTTATACAATTATAACAGTATTGAGAGTCACACACAAACAATACTTAACAAAATGCAAATATCCCAATTGTGTCCCTCTAACAGCTAAAATGTCCCCATTTGGTGAAAAATTCCCTAAAATTAGTAGAGAAGGTCCTAGATTTGCTTCAGTCAATCAGAGACCTCCACTATGCATACTCTTCGTTTCTTTGGTTCTCTCCATTAGCAAAAAACATTGCATTTTAAATAGAATATATTTAAGTAGCTCTTCGATACACAACTTGGAGTATAATAGACCTCTAAAGAGTGATTTGTATGAACCCTATTTAATATATATATATATATATATATATATATATATATATATATATATATATATATATATATATATATATATATATATATTTATATATATATATATATATTATATATATATATATATATATATATATATATATATATTCGTATATATATATATATATATATATTCATATGTGTATATATATATATATATATATATATATATATATATATATATATATATATATATATATATATATATATATATATATATATATATATATATATATATATATATATATATATATATATATATATATATATATATATATATATATATATATATATATATATATATATATATATATATATATATATATATATATATATATATATATGTTCATTTGTTGAATCATGGATAGATTTTAACTTTTGAACAACAGGAATATCGTAGAAAAACCTGTAGTATAATAACTAATAAGGAAGGATCATGAAAATGAATATAACAGACAAAATCAATATTTTCACCAATATGCCTAGTTTAGCAGTAATTTTTTTTAAACCCCTAAGTTCAACAACCATAGTGTTTTCTTGAAAACCTCAAGTTTAAGTCAATCTTTTTTTTCTTAAAAAACCGTCACATGGGCATTCATGTTGAGATGTTTGTAATTAAGCATGGTTTTGTGATTGTTATACTTCCTCTGCATACGACACACAATCTCTAGCCATAGGTTGTGAGTATGTTTAGTATATTCAAAACGTTTCTATGGGGTCTACTGGACGACCAGTTTCTCATTCACCCCTAATGAGCATATAACTGTACCACAGGTGCCAAAGTTTGAATCTGAGGCTTGGACTAGCACCACTACTGTATCCAACGTTCCCTTTGGTTTCAGGACAAATGGTATCTGGGCTTTCAATCATAACATCAATACAAATGATGTGTTTTAGGACCACAGGTAGTAGAGAGACCGGAGCCACCTGTGAATTTTTCAGTAGAATTTACTCCAACTTCGGATGGAGAGGTCTTAAATATCTGGAGGCTAAACTCAGCATTAGATATTCATAATCAATCTCCTGTACACCCTGTTCCCTGTTGATGCGATGGTGATACCATGTGCTCATGTGGACCCTGGGACGTCCACTTCCCCTTCCACTCCAGACCCTAGTAGGTCAAGCCAATCTTCCGGACAGTTGACCTCTGAGAGTGTCAGGCCATTCTCCAAGGCTTCTCTTTGTCCTTATGGAAAGGAGAGTAAGATGGTACAAGCTTGCACTCTGATTGAGAATGAGAAGGTCATCACAGAACTGAGAATGAAGGCAGAGATGAGAAAGAAGATATAGTAAAAAATTAAGGTATTGTCTGTAAGGAAGGTATTGCAAGAGAAGAAACTGTGTGCAATATACAGGTAGTCTGCCCAGGTAGAGGGAGAAGGTGAGGAGGAGGACTTGGATGAGGTTTCTATGCAGCTTGTTGACCCCTCAGAGTATTCTGATGGGGTGTATGAGTACTAGGGCAATTTTATAAATTTTCTGTACCATTTGTTGCGAAAGAACCGGATGTGAAGGACTTTATACTTTTGCAGAAAACAAAAAATAAAGTACGCTGATGATGCAGTCCTTCTTAGTAGAATAACACAGGATTTACAATGCTTGCTTACCAGAATGCATTAAATATCACACGAGGTAGGGCTGAAGATAAATAGAAGAAAGACAGAGATGATGAGAACTGAGTATTCAATGGAAGATGAAATATCATTGGAAGGAGAAAGGATTAATGAGGTAGAATCATTCAAGTATTTAGGAACAATGATCTGAAATACAGGCTCTTTAGGATTAGAGTTTATTGAAAGACTGAAAAAAAAATCAAACAATGGCTAGGTGAAGTAAAATTTTGAAATCAAATAGCCTAAAATTTCATATAAAAATCAGACTATATATCAGTTTAGTGAGATTGGTGTTACTCTATGGACATGCGTCATGGTATGACAATGAAACAATCTCCAATAGATTTAGTAGATTTGGGAATAATGCCTTCAGAAGGATATTGGGAGTTATATGGTAGGACAGGATTAGAAATGAAAATATAAGAGAGATTACTCGAGTACCATATGGGGATGAGATCATGATGACGGGTAGATGGAGATGGTTTGAGCATGCTCTTCGCACTCCCCACAAGAGATTAGTTCACCAAACGTTTAACTGGGCTCCACAAGGCACTAGAAGGATTGGAAGTCCTAAGCCTACATGGCTTAGGACCATAAAGCGCGAAGTAGGAGATGATGAATGGAGAAGTATTGAATTAAAAGCCCAATACAGAGATGACTTGCAAAATCTAACTAAGGCCCTTTGCGTTAATGGGCGTACGAGGAGATGATGATGATGATGAATCTTACAACCATATGTTTTGTTTTGTTTTGTTTCAGTGTAATTTTTTTTCTTTTTATATAGGGAACTCTGTTCTGGGTGAGCTGAAACTCGAAGAAGGAACGAAGGTGGACGAATTTGTGTGCCATTTTTCCAGGTCTTGATCATCACGGATAACAGAAGGTTATTCTTTTATTCCACTGTACGAATTCGGTTCTTTCCAAGGACACCTTTATTTTCCTTACCAGAACAGTATAAGAGTTTGGTAACCACCAAGGGTATCACCAAGAGACAGGCTGACCTGGTTAAGATTTAACCACCTCTGATTGTCTTCAATATGCACTTATGAACCTGCAGGAGCCTACAAGTTAGGGTATATACTTAAAGGCATATATTGTAATATCATTTTGCTCAAATATAAGTTTTTGTATCAATATTTCTAGTTTTTATGACCTTCAAAAACAATGGTCGATGTTCTCTTACTCCCCAGTTAGTGTTCCTCTATAGTTGAGATCCCAAAAATATTTAGGTGCAAAATGTGACACTTAATTTCTGAGTAGAGGATTTATGAGTATACCATATGTGGGCTATGCTGTGTAGTTTTTTGTGGGCATATTTTGCACTCTCTATACTATAAAATGGAATATTTATGAGGGGATTTTTAGTCATAGTTTGGTGTTCTACTTCCTTGCCCTAATAAGTAAGTATTTTAGTACATATAGTCCTAGTTTCCCAAGGCAATTCAGATCTCCTTCTTAGTAATCAATGAAAACCACAAATTCAGACACGTGTAGTTAATATTATGCATTTTATATGAATTACGTAAGTTACTTGTGTTTTGATGTCTGTTAGAATTGAAACAAATGACATCAGTAGCATACGAGATGTATTGGCTGTCTTGTGTCCATGAATGGCTGGCAGGGGCGAGGTATCATGAAAGAATTACCAGTCAAGTAGATTTTTAGCTCTTCTTTGAAACGTTTTACCTCCCATCTTACTCTCTGTAACTTTTAACTCACTCTCAGTACTGTAAAACTATAAAAAATTGAAGCAACTTTAAACAGTATTTCCTTATTTGATTCATAAATTGGTAAAATTGGTAGGAGACTTTACTTCGATTTACTGCCTGATACAAAATAAACATATCAAATGAGTTCCCATTATTTGTGAATGACAATTAGTCATGAACTGGACACCAAAGTCAACGGGTTTAAAACAGAGATATTTAACAAACATAAATGTTGTAATACCTTGACCTTTTGTATTTTATCCACTATGCTGAAGAAACAATTAGTGAAAATCAGGAGTCTATGAACTGGCAGCACTATATATTCTAACAATCTAATTATGGAAAGAAAGTGTTGGTGCATCATCCCCAGACACACAGCTTTACATAGTAGAAGAGAAAGCCAGTGTGCTTAAAGGTAACTATTTTAAAACTCAATAAAATCTGAACACTTTACAGTGATCACACTGTACAAATTAGGCAATACTTTATCGAGGTTGCTATGAGAATATGCCTAGAAAGACATAAATCCAGCAATATGGCACCTTTATTTCTCGTTCCCAAATCCAACCAATCACGAACGACCTGACTCTTGAAAACATCTCTCTGCTATGCAGTATGATAAAGACTTAAATCCAGCAATATGGCACCTTTATCTCTCATGACCACATTGCAATCGGCCTGACTCCTTAAAAGATCTCTCTGTTATGCAGCACAATAAGTACATCTTGGTTCCACCTACCTGTACAGTAAGATCTATGAACAAATGCAGAGGCAAACTGATGCTCTGATGTTGTTGCATAATGCTTTTTTGGGTTCAGCCATGTCGTCCTGATTGAAGGTTCATTTAGGTAGCTTTTTAAGGGATATTTGGCTACAGTGATATTCAAAGAGAATTAACCACAGGTTTCCAGAATTCTAACTCCTAGCGCGAGTATCCTTAATATAACTTTTAAGGATATCGCATAATATCAGGGGACGTATTTCTTGATATGACACATGGCAATCTTCACCAGAAATCGATTTTACGCTTTGAGGGGGAAGAGTGGCGAAAATGAAGGAGAGCCATTATCAAGGTTACCTGGTGTATCCCCTCCCGGTACTACTATGGCGTATTATTCCTTTTAACGTAGCCATTTTAGCACAGTGTTCTTCCACGATGCTCTCGGTGTTGTACCTGTTTTCAAAGAATATTATCATGCAATCTCTAGTATCTTCATCCTCTGGAAAGTTGAGTATTTAATCTTTCCTGTGCATAATTTTTGGCTACCTTTTCACATTTAAATTAACCTAATTTAGGGGTGTTCAGTGGAGCACTGCCCTCCCCGGAGGCGGCCATTTTAGGCCGCTGTCGTACGCCATAAATGCCTTATTTAGTTAGTAGTACGACGTTCCCAGTAATTTGCTATAAAGAAGTTCTAGCTAGTTAGACAAAATTATACTAGTGAAGATAAGCTTTACACATATAACATTTCCTCTTCCGAATAAACGTTTCTATCGTATACGATAGGGCCTCGGTGGTACTAGCATAGCCGAGATCCCGACTCGGGCTAGGCTAGCCTAACTCGTTTTAGTATACTTTAGTAACGTTATCCCACGTTTAATCTCTTGTATCGTTTTTATTAATTCGGTCGGAGATATAGATATCTCCTAGAATTACTAGTATAACACGATAGGCTTCTCTTTCAGAGAAATGAGGATAAACCGTTCCTTTCCCCTGGGTGCCGCCAGCCCAGGCAACAACCCTATCTTCCGTCATCGTCATTGAGTAGTGTACTCCGGCTTGACTTGGATACTGTTTTCTGTCGATCTTTTCCGGCGAGTATTCCGGCTTTGAAATACGACAATAACTAAGGGTATTCTGTCTTGTTGCCGACAACGCTACCAATAGGAAGTTCGGCTTCCTTTGTCCACAACCGAAAGTGGGTAGTATAATTGCCGCCACCTTTCTCCCTTGTGGACCAAAAGACATATCTTATATCTGGCAATGTCTCAGGCTAAGGAAACGTTATTCCTATGCCGCCCAAGACGTTGCCGGTATAGGAAACTATGCTTGCTTGATTTACAGCCGAAAGTAGGACGCATACCTGCCGCCACCTTTCTCTGTAAATTATAAGAACCTTTCTCTTCCCCTTCTCTCATTTAGTAACGGCCTAGCCGTCACGATTCCTGTGGCCGGTATTCTACAATCACCC
The DNA here is from genome assembly GCF_036898095.1 of Palaemon carinicauda. Lineage (NCBI taxonomy): Eukaryota > Metazoa > Arthropoda > Malacostraca > Decapoda > Palaemonidae > Palaemon > Palaemon carinicauda. The sequence continues at coordinate 152,373 of NW_027171172.1, forward strand.
CGCTTGCCGAGCTGACTGAGTTACCGGCCGGGCTCCTACAAAGGCGGTTAGGTTGCCGCTTTGACCATCTTTCTAACGGAAGCTAAGCTCTGGGAAAGGTTGAGCCTGCCCTGACGGCTACCAGTGGGAAACCCATTATACTTTTGAGTATTCTTCAGTCCTCTCTTGGAATGCCATCCACAAACTCTGTAACCGGCAGTACAGCCGGCAACAGAAATTGTGGCTGGATGGAAGCTAGAATCAAGATATTCCTCCCTTTCCATTTGAATCCTCATTCTGGAAAGAAGGCAGTAGAGACAGTAGTCCCTACACCCCTAATTATTGTACTAAACTATAATATTATGGCAGTCCTTCTTTCCATTCTTTCTCTCTCTCTGTCAGCTAGCGCCGCCAGGTACTAGCCTAACCCGGTAGTATACCGACAAAACTACAGTATAAGACAATACAGTAGTCAGTATTCCCGCAGTATAACAATAGAGCAGTTAAAAAACTACAGTATGTAATGATACAGTGGTATGAAATTTCCAACATACTCTGTATATCCTTTCATAGTCCATTGTTGAGACTGTTTAAAAAATGTTGAGGTGAAGTATTACTTCAACATTCTGATGAATCCTAGATCATTGGAACACCAATGATTACCTGTCAGTATTAATATTTTACAAATGGTGGAGTTAGTGTTAGTATCCACTGACTCCGGCTCTATGTACGAGAGTTATTCCACTCTTTATTTTAACTAATAAGGAAACTAAAAATATTAATATTGTAGGAACTCACAGCAATTGCCTGGATTGGAAACACAGATATGTGTCTTTCCTACTTCTTTTCTAGCTTAATCGGGTCGCTCCAATCGCTTGACCTTGCTGACCGACGGCTTTGTAAAAGATATCCCTGACACTATGGAGTCAAGGGATACAGCGAGTGAATCCCACCAAAGGTGAGTATGAGGCTTCCAGAAGAACTCTCCGGGACCTTCCCTACCTAACGAATCTTTAAAGTTCCTACTGTTCACTAAGGTTCAATCGAATACGTTTGGGCCTCAGGCACAGGTTCCCACAGGAAGTGGTCCAAGAAGTCATTACAAAAGCCATCACGGAGAATGGGAACCTGCTCCAAAAGTGGGGCATGTCCTCAAAGAGGAAATCATTATTAGAACTGCACCATGACCACGGTGCCTCAAATAGTAGTCCAGCTGTAAACCACCTTCCAGATGGTTTCTCATCAGCTGGTAGCCAGTCACCTGTATTTAATCCAGGCTTTGAAAGGTACTCGACCAGCTTTCGGCCCTACAAAAGTAAGGGCCAAAAAAGAGGATCCTCCTGAAATCTCCAAGGGTCAAGGAGGACGCAGTCAAGGAAACATGTCCTCAGGAACCTCTAAACAATGAGAGATTCCAGGTAGGAGGCAGACTTTTTCACTTTTGGGATCGTTGGACCTTTGATCCCTGGGTCCACAGTCAAATTAGGATTGGATTTGGTTGGAAATGGAACAAAAATCTACCTTTCCGAAATTCTTCCAACACTTCACCCCCTTATTTTGAAGAATATACCTCAGAACTCTTGAACAAGAAGGTGAGGAGGAAGGCGAAGTCCATCAAAATTCAAGGGAAGGCTGTTTTGTGTTCCCAAGAGAGACTCCGACAAACCCAGAGTTATTCTACACTTGTGTCCACTCAACAAGTTCATCAAGATTGACAAGTTCCGGATGCTTACAGTGCAACACATAAGGATCATTCTACCAAAAAGGGGCGTATACAGTCTCAATAGACCTGGCAGATGCTTACTGGTACCTACCAGTCAGTCACCCCCTCTCTTCCTACCTAGGATTCAGGCTACAGAAGACAAAATTTGTCTTCAGAGCCATGCCCTTCGGACTAAACATAGCCCCAAAGATATTCACAAAGCTAACAGACACGATCATCCAGCACCTATGCTCCGAAGGAGTACAGGTAGTAGCATACCAGGATGATTGGCGGGTGCGGGCAGCATCCAAGACTACTTGTCTGCAAGCGGCTGGAAAGGTGATCCAGTTCCTTGAACACCTGGGCCTCAAGACCAATAACTACAAGTTTCAATGGTTAGGAATCAATAGGAACTTGCAGTCACACCACCTCTCCATTCTATTAAAAAAAGAGTAGAGAAATTGCGGCATCTGTCAAGAGACTAATCCAACACAAGATGATTTAAAAATGCCAACAGGAAAGAGTACTTGGCTCTCTCCGGTTCGCAGTAGTGACAGATCCGGTGCTAGAAGCACAGCTAAAGGATGCGCCAGGAGTCTAGAGAAGATACGCATCAAACGCTCGAACAGATCAATAAGGTTGACACCGACCCGATTTTGCATGACATTAAGGTCGTGGTCAACGAATAATAGCCTAGCACAGACAATTCTCTTGCAACCACCACAAACATCAGTGGCGATACACACGGAAGCCTCCTTGAAAGAAGGGGGATGCCATCTGCATGAAAGGAAAGGGCAAGAAATTGATCATTCCAGTTAAAAAAACTTTCAAATCAACATCTTGGAGGCTATGACAGTTCTCCTGACGTAGAGGAGACTATCCCCTCGCAGAACAGTCCACATTGGATTGGCTCTCAACGACGAGGTGATAGAAATATGTCTATTTGACTAGGCTCAAGTTCACCTCACATCAACCACGTGATGTTAGCCATCTTCCGCCTGGCAAGGAAGAGAAGATGGCATTTATCAAACAGTTCACCTTCAAGGGTTCGGTGATGTGACGGCGGATGCTCTATCAAGTTGAAAGCCGATAGAGACAGAATAGTCCCTAGACGCAGACTCATTCTCCTTTTTTTTTGATAAAAGTCCCGGAACTGCAGATCGACCTTTTCGCAACGAGCGATAACAAGAAACTACCTCGTTATGTAGCCCCTTACGAGGACCTTAAGCAGAAGCGATAGACCTCATGTCTCTCGACTGGAATGGATGGAAGCAAATTTATCTGTTTCCACCAGCCAATCTCCTGCTAAAAGTCCTTGACAAGCTAGGATCCTGCAGAGGAACAGTTCCTGTAGTGGCCCCCAAATGGCCCAAAAACAATTGGTTTCCTCTAGTTCTAGAATTGAAACTGTAGCAGTTTCCTCTGCCGTACACAGTTTTATCCAAACTGGTGCAGAAGTCGGCTGTTACATTTCATCCTTGAGAACCAACAACGTGCATCCTAGGATTTTTTTTTCTTAGCAGCGAACAAAAGTTTGGGATCTCGAAGAATTTGGCCGACTTCATTGTAGAGTACAAGTCAATTCCAGCCAGGAGACAATGTGGATTGTCTTGGAAGAAAGGGGTAACCCTTGTGAAAACAAGGGGACCAAACGAGATTTTAACAGGTTTCTGTCTCTCTTTCTTCTTTTACCTACTTGAACGAGGCCTGACTTCCACTACGATAACCACGTGTAAGTCGGCCCTGACTAGACCTCTTTTATACGCCTTTGAAACGGACCTCATCAGCGAAACCTTTTTTAAGGTACCAAAGCATGCACTAGACCAAGGCCACCAAACTCTCAAAGCCCATTATATGGACGTTGGTCAAAGTGTTGCACTATCCTTCACACCTAACAATGAGGATTGTACTCTAAAACAACTAACACAGAAAGTCAATTTTCTGTTCGCAATAACCAAAGGGGCTAGAGTTAGTGAGATGTTGGCCATATCAGGGATGTAGGCCATATTCACTTCACAGAAGAGGGAGAACTGAATCCTTTCCCCGATCCTACTTTTCTCGCCAAAAACGAGCTGCCCACCAAAAGGTAGGGACCTTGGAGAATCTGCCCGCTGAAGGAAGATGTCTCCCTATGCCCATTAGGGTCTCTTAAGGTCTATCTTCTTAGAACTTTAGACTTCAAGGAAGGACAGCTCTTCCGAGGCGAAACCTCAGGATCAAAATCTATCCCTAAAATAACTGAGAGTTATGCTCACCTACTTATTCGTAGAGCGGATCCTGACAGCTCACCCGCAGTTCAGGATCCTAAGAAAATTGTTTCTTCACGGAACTTCTTCCAACACTATACGAAGCAAGTACATAAAATAATATATGTTGTTGTGGTGGCGGGTAGTTTTAAAAAACCCGTTGTCTAAGCCTGCGACGAACATTGAACTGGTTTGGGACTTTCCAGTGCATTTACCCTCGAGTGCAAATCACAACAATGATTAACACACTGTTCCATATAGGTGCATATCTGACAGATAACACCAGTGACGACTAAACGTTGCGTCACGGTGTTCATGCGTTCTCAAAATCTGTACAAGTCAGTCCGATTTGGTTTCACATCTCCATTGAGTGGCATCATTTCGATGAAATTACATATTTTTCTGACAGGAGAAAATATGGACCCTGATGTGTTTTCAATGCCGGATCATATTCATTCCTGATTGTAACTACAATTGATATTCTAGTTACAAGGTAAAATACTAAATGTATCTGCGTCTTATTGCTGCTATCTCTGTTACAGGCGAATAAAGTATTCTAGAGTTTTAATTAAGCCCTAGAAGGGCCCAACTTGAAATCAGACCCCAACTTGAAATCAGAGTACAGATTTCCAAGGGATGCAAAAGGTAATCTCTAGGATTTACCCTCCGTCCCTCTGTAGATACAAACTTTGAATCCTTATTTTCGAAGTCTACACTTTCCCTGCATGGGGTAGGAAGCCCTAAGCTAGTTCCAAGCTTAGTGGATATGACAAATAACGGTAATGACATATATAAAGGACTACGAGACCATAAAAGGAACTCATTCAAAGTAAAGGCACTTATACAAACCCGCAGATATAGTACTTTCAAGTAATTCTCTGGTTAACTTCCATCAGGACGACATAGCTGAGCCCAAAAAAACGGATTTTGAGCAAAGCAAGAAATCTTTTTTTGGGTGATATGGTCATGTCGTCCTAATGGACCCTCCCTTCTTTCAAAAAAAGGAGTATACAACTACGTAACGAAAGACCCCACCCGAAACTACTCTATTTGCGGCTATCCATGCTTAAATGCAACAAGGAATAATACGCTGTAGTAGTAATGGGAGGGGATCCATCGGGTAACCTTGATAACGGGTCCCCTTCATTTTCACCACTATTCCCCCTCAAAGCGTAAAATCTATTCCGGGTGAAGATTGCCATGTGTCGTACCAAGAAATATGTCCCTGATATTATGCGATATCCTTAAAAGTTATATTAAGGATACTCGCGCCAGAAGTTAGAATTCTGGATACCTGTGGATAATTCTCCGAGAGTATCACTGTAGCCAAATATCCCTTAGAAAACTACCATCAGGACGACATGGCCATATCACCCAAAAATCCATTTCTCGCTTTACTCAAAATCCATTTTATGCAGCAAAATTTAGCAGGATTTTTATTAAATTGTACATCCTTTATGCATTTAGATTCTTCAATCAGTCTGTCATTTATAAGAATAATTGCATAAATGTAAAAAAATTATATAAGAAAGAATTGATTTTTACAGCTGTATAACAATTATCTGTAAATTACATTATTATGAAATACAATTGGGAATCAAGAGAACTTGTATTTATCACTATTTTGTTAATAATATATAAAAAGTGTGAGAGTGATTGAAGAACAAAAATTAACACACAAGTAAATTTAGAATCTGCTTACAATTTTTTTTACAATTTTAAGATGAAATATCTTATTCACTATTAATAACCCAACCTAGTTTTGCTATTCTTCAAAACTGATTGACTGGTTATCAATATCAACTTATATATTTAAACAATCCTCTACTAAAATTTCATTTTCAAATTTCTTTAAATATTTATTTTTAAGCAAGTAATGCATTGCAAATGAATACAGCACACTTTAGCTGTGACTACATTAGTCCATATTTGGTGTTCTCAATTTATGTAGGACACACTGCTATAATGATATGCCTGTAGTTCTGCTATTCACCCTCTGACATCTGTTTATGTCAGCTCTTACTATGGTTTTACTAACCATGTATAGCATTTGAGAATACTTATCAACTATATTACCACAATATTTGAATCTAAATATCAGATATTCACAGTTATTGGGGAGAGAAAATTGAATATGTTTTGTTTTGGTAATGCTTGCTACAGAAACTTGTGTCACTGAGCCTTGCTCTGCCGCAGGACTTATCGGGGAAAAACAAAGTCTTCCAATAGTTTTTTCTTAATATTTTACTGATTGTTTACTGGAAATCATTTGAAGGTCACCTCCAACCGATTTCAGTAAGCATCACTTAATTCTGATTAAACCCCAAAAACCTTCATATATCTTTCAAAGCAACATGGAAAATAAAATGCTCCACCTTTCGCTCAGAATAATATGAAGTGAATTTGCTTCTTAGAAATTTGAGATGATTGTTGTTGTTGTTGTTATTGTTGTAGATTACCGGACACTTTGTGAAGTAGTTTAATGTACAAAATGGCTCCCTTCCTGAAGAAGCCTCAAATTCCTTTGATATATAGATAGACCATAGGTCATAGGGATTCATATTGGGTTACTCTGCATTCAGGGGACATTGTTTGTCAGAAGAGAAACTTCTTAATAGAACAAAACAAATAGTCTTTATATTTCTAGTGTCCCTGTAATTTATTAAGATCAATATGGAATGACTTTTAGAGAGAGAGAGAGAGAGAGAGAGAGAGAGAGAGAGAGAGAGAGAGAGAGAGAGAGAGAGAGAGAGAGAGAGAGAGAGAGAGAGAGAGAGAGTACCATCCTCCACCGAGACTAACAAAGAAGTGGAACATCTCCTCACTCAGCCAACACATCTAAAAGGTCATCGTCACGTGACCATCACATTGTGACATCGTCCGTTGCAGTAACGTCACATTTCTCTGTGACATCAACTCAGATCTGTTGATTATAGACAACAAGGAAACAGGGAAGACATGTACACGTGAAGAATCTCCCCTCCCCCCCTCCTTACCATATATACATACCACTTTATTTAATGTCCTTATGATGGTAATAATATAAAAAAAAAACAGTTAGTATTAGAGATAAATATATTATATCAACAACATCATATTATCAGTATAATGTCTAAATATCAGTAAAAATTAATAGTGAATTATATAATCAGGTGCAGTGCATAAATTGTCCATATTAACACAAATGAAAATTATAATCCAGGTTTTTTATCAATATCATATAGGAATATATATCAACAAAATGATATTCCCCAATTAACACAAAACATATATTAAATCTATTTACATTCCATGAGCAAGCATTAAGTGAAAATCAGAATTCAAGGAATGGTATATATAGTACATTAGATTATATGTTAATAAAAAAATATTCCAGACGGTTACAAAATATATAGTTTAATAACAAAAACAGTACGTTCAAATGATGTCGTGAATGGGTATCGAGTATAAAAATAGTATATTCATATTATGTTGTCAATAGATATACAGTATAAAAATAGTACAATTAAATTATGTCGTAATCGGTATACAGTATAAAAATAGTATATTAAACTTATTTTCTTAAAGGATGTTCAGTATAAAAATAGTAAAATCAAATTTTGTCATAAATGGGTATAAAGTATGAAAGTAGTATATTCAAATTATGTCGTAAATTGGTATAGAGTATAAATATAGTACATACAGATCATGTTGTGTATGGGTATACGGTATAATAAATAGAATATTCAAACTGTGTCGTGAATAAGCATACAGTATATGGGAACTGATATATATTTAGAAAAAGTGCGATTTTGTGGAAGGGAATAACTGTGGTATGTGAGGAAAAAATACATTCTATAAGGACTATGAATACTGTATGTATCAACAACAAAAATTATTCCTGCTAAGCCATTGATAAAATATTATAACAAAAAGAATATACAGCACCAAGATATTCTGAAAAAAAAATAGATAAATTATGAATTAAAAATTTCTTGTCTTCTGGTTACAGTGAAGATATATAGTATATTTTTAATTCTCTAACGAATTTTTAGATTTTTAAGGTAGAATTGGCACTAGCTTCCTTGCTCACCCAAATACCCCATTGAGCAGGTGAGAAATAAGGGTCATGGGGCATAGACAGAGTTGGAAGTCTGAGGACAGGAGTCAGCAGGTGGAGAGCCTCATACTACAGGACCTTCCTGGGGCACTGTAAACCTTATCTCAGCTGCCGCTTGTTATCAGAATCTGGCATTGGACTATTGTGGACTTCTCTCACTTAGGATCAGATTCCTGTGGAAAGAAACATAGGATTTTAGGTTGAGAAGGTAGATGTTTTCTTTGGAAAGGAATAAAAAGTTATTACAAAGCACATGGAATTTAGGATTGTATTTATAGGGGTTCTAAGAAATATTTATTAAATAGGTTGACTATGACAACAGGAGTGCACAGCTCTAAAGAATGGACTGGATGTAGAGACGAACGGAAAATAATATGAGTAGTGGAAATAAAATTCCTGAAAAGAGTACGTGGAATGATACATGATGGGAGAAGACCTGAAGACCTGTTGTTGAGATTGTGCATGTATGTACAGGTGGACAGAAAAGCAGACTGGAGAAAGGGGTGAAATGTACACTGATGTGCTGGTTCTGTACCAAAATGCATGTTCTTTATTCCTGGAAATAAGTGATAAAACTATGAAAAGAGTCAAGTATTCAAGTTCACTGATCACCATGTACTTTGGGCCATCATCATCATGAGGGATATGCTTCAGGGTTTCATTAATATCATCTTCCACTTTGAGAAGAGAAACTAAAATATATGAATGTTTCATGAAAGATTAATTCACAATTTTCATGTCAGCCACAGTAAAATAGTTTCTTGCTAAAGATATTGCTTTAAGTTATTATTGAGAGTAATCATATCTGTACAGTAGCAAATTTACATATAGGAAGGTGGCCTTTATATATTTACATATTAACTCATTTTATTATGGAGAGTGTGAGTGTGCTATTAATGAAATAAAGAGTATTTTGTTTTTATTACACTTCCTTGTAATAATATGATTATCATTTTGCTTGCTGGGTAATCCCTTAAATCTATTACATTTACCCTTAATCCATAAGTAAGGCCGTTTCCCTTGTGTGCTGATCAAAAGCAAAGCTCTAATTGTACTCACCTGAAGATTGTGATCAAACCGGAGATGGGGTGAGTTCTTTTCAGTTCCGATCAATCAAGAGGCTCTAATCACCTAAGTGGATTCCAGATGATTTGCTGGGATGAAGATGTCCTCGTCTTGTTTCTCAAGGAGACTAGACTACTCTTCTTTGGTTATTTGAATCTGCAATTAAATGAAGTTGATATTAAAAACTTCTCATAAAATATATGAAATAGCATTTGAAAAAACAGATCATCAAAATGGATCGAATCTTCCAGTTTTCGCATTATATTTATGATAGAACATTGTTCGAAAGAAAATATTCCATATTCATTTCAATAATCTTAATAAATTCACATTTAAAAGGACAATCTGGAATTAGATGGCTCCTTCATTCCAAGTCTGATCATTCCTGAATTTGTCACAATAAGGGAAAAAGAGAAATATTAATTATGCATCGACCAAATCCAGAGAACCATCCGGAATCAAATGGCTCCTTCATTCCAAGTCTTATCGACCAAATATCGACCAAAGAAAAATATAGAAGTTGAAGAGAGGAGGCTCTGTGCAAAGAAGTGGAACATGACTCTAGAGAAGGACAAAGTTAAGGAATGGCTATGTCTGGTACTCACCTACATCGATCCGAGAAGAGAAGTGAAGGAATTAACACTTTGAGAGATGACCTGCTTTTCCCTGAGGTCAGACTCTATTTCCAGAATGCAGATAATGTCTGCTGTTTAGGTACATTGCCGAACCCTTCCAGCCATGCAGAGGCTCTTGTAGTTTTTGCATCCTATAGGAAAAAGGTCTCAAAAAAGGCCTGAAAAACTCTCCACTCCTGCCCAGACAACAAAATAAAAACCATGAAAAGCTGTCGTATAAGCATGACCTCTCACCAGAGGGCTGATTTAGGTGCCATTTGAAGAAATGGTGGAATTTCCCAAAAGAAGCTCAACAAATAATTCTCCTGAAAACATGTAATAAACAAAGAATTAATCTTTGGTGAAAAAAAAATAGGTTTAAAGCATCTTGCTTGATGAGTGAAGACAAATTAGGTAAGTAAAATCCTCATGATGAAACTATTTAGAAGAGGGGAATTTTACAATTAGTTTCTAAAGACAAAAGTTGAATGATTGAAAACCCCAAGTTAATCTTTACTTATTTTTGTGATTCAGAAATAAAAAAAGTAATTTAGGACATATCTGTCTGTCTGTGCTGCCGAAGTGAGATATCCAATCTCTTTCACCTTTGTTTTTTTCTGCTAATATAATGAAGTTTTACTTCCAACTAAAAGAAAGAGGAAAGATTAATATCAAATTAAATATAAGACAGTACTGGAATATAAAAAGGTTCTAATATAGTTAGGATATAGTAAATTATCAAATAAATATATCTTTATCACAAATAATAGTAATGTTAACAATGATAGTATCAATAAAAATGACAATATAGAAAACTTTTGCAAAAGTTATCGACAGGAGAGTAACTTTATTCTTCGCGTCTTATTCATTAGGAACAATAAACTTAGATTTTATTTTTTTCCTTTAATTCATTTAGAGTAGTAACTTCAAAGTTTTTAACTTAAAATCTTACCTCATCTTTTTGTCTCAGTTCTGTGTTCTTTATCCTCTCATCAGAAGTTGACTAAATGGGTCTGACTGACGCTGTTCTAACATTTCAGCTTCTCTTCAGTCCAACAGTTGACAGTGGACAATATCCCCTTGCACCAGTCAGTCAGTCAGTCAATCAATGTTCAGTTCTACCAGTTCATCTGATCTGTAAAAAGGAAATAGCATCAACATACGAGTGCAAAACAAAGTTTGAGTGCTATAGAAAAGATAAAATGTCTACAATAGAAATCTTGTTGTGATATATCTTCACTCTGATCTTTTATTGCAAAACGAAATGGATCAACTAAATTAATAAGAATATGTAGTAGCAGAGCATATCTATTCATTATCATATAACATTAAATGCAGGATAGAAGTTGTACAAAAACACTTTACATGTAAGTTCACAAAAAAGGATATACTTCTGATAAATATCATTTTGCATGGAGCAAATGGCCTGTTATAAAATGAGAAAAATAAAGGAGTTGTAGACAGGAGTGTCTATACAAAAAAGAGGAAGAAGATTACTTTAGAGAAGGTCACAGATAAGGAATAACTGAGTCTGGTAATTACCACCATTAATCCGAGATAAGCTTTGAAGACCTGTCTCGGGGCTGCTCCCTGAGGTCAGATTCTGATTCCTCAATTCAGAAATTGGCTACAATTCCTTATGGGAGACTCTTTACTTTCGCTCAGGTGTTGACTGGACTCGGTGTGCCCAACCTCCAAAATAAAAACCTGAGGTGAGGAGAGCCACTTTAGAAAGAGTATGTCAAGCACCTCGTTCCACCAGCCGTGGTTTGGAGCTTCCCTCGCCGGTCCTGGCCTCTGACATTCCAGCTCAGGTCTTTGCAAGGAAAGACTGGCTGAGTGCAGGGAGATGTCCGAATGACATTTCTCTATAGTGCTGATGCAAGCACCATTAGAGAAGACGGAGGAACTCCCAAAGAGAAGCTCGTCACTTAATCATTTCCTCGCAAACATAAAAGAAACACACAAAAATAGTTATTTTGGAAAACAGGATTATCAAATGACTCTTCCTTAATTGTCAATGATGAATTGGTGAAATAAATGCAATGGCTTAAGACCATTATAAGTAGGTACCTTTACAATTATTATCTAAAAATTTTACAGAGTCAACTCTTATATTTCATTGTGTAAAAAAAATGAAAATATTCTAAAATAAGTCTAATCGTATATATTTTTGGGGAAATATATGTTCAACATGAATAAAAGAAATGCATATTAATGCTAGTCTTCTAATTCAGTTTAGCAAAATAGTAATTCCAAGTATTACTCTTTCTATTCCTTTCATTAAGAGCAGAAACTACAAATCTTACATTTTCATTCAATTGATTAAAAGAAGTAACTCCTTATCATACCCATTTCATACAATTCACTAAGTTTAAAACTCAAAGTTCTTACCCTGAAAATCCTACCTCATCTTATTATTCTCTTCTTCAATGTCAGCTTCAGTTCTGCCTTCCTTCATTTTCTGATAAGAATTTCACTTCATGGGTCTGACGGACTCTGGCCTAACATGTCAGCTTCTCTTAGGTACAACAGATGACGAAGAACTGTATCCCTGTGCAACAGTCGGCAGCAAGTCAGTTAGTCAGTCAGTCAGTGAGTCAGTCTTCTGTTCTACCAGTTCATCTGATCTGCAATAGGAAACAGCATCAACATATGAGGCCATTACAAAGTTCAACCGTTTTACAAAAGATCAAATCTCTGCAATAAAAAGCTTAGTGTGATAGATAATCCTTTACTTTGATCCTTAATTGCAAAACTAAATTAATATGATTCCTTAAAAGCGAAACTGGTCCATTTTAGCATGTACGTCCAAATAAAAAGTTATACTTTCTGATAAGTTTACTTTAATGTTAAAGATAATCGAATACAGAACTAGAGATTTCACAAAGAACTCACCTGTCTTAAAAGTTTTATGATCCCT
>NW_027171174.1:0-5000 GCF_036898095.1 Palaemon carinicauda
GTACCTTAGCACACGAGAAGGGATACGCCTATCAATTATGTTGACTAGATTCTCATTCAAAGAGACAACAGGATCTACACTATTATATAATTGTGACCAATTCAAGCACAAAAGATCATGCAAAATCCCATTCCAGTCTGCTTGGGATTTCATATAAATTTTACAGGAATATGATATATCAGGGACAGGCTGCTCAGTCTTCACTAATAATGAAATCAAGGCATGATCAGAAGTCCCGACTGGAGAATCAACCTTACTAGTTATAACGCCAGGGGAGTCAGTGTATACGAGGTCCAAGCAATTACCAGACCTGTGAGTAGCTTCATTTATGATTTGCTCACAGCCTGATTCAGAGGCAAAGTCTAAAGCTCTTAAGCCATGGCGATCGGTAGGAGAGATAGAACTTAACCACTCCCTATGGTGAGCATTAAAATCACCTAAGTGGTTTTTTCCGAATTTATTTTCGATAAAACTATACTAGGGTGTTACTGTACCTTCCTGTTCCAGTAAGTCTGGTTCAAAGAGGGACAGAACAACAGAGTTTTTAGTCTGAGTCCGTGTTGTCTGGCTTGGGGCAGAGTCTCCCTCGCTGACCTAACACTTACAAAGGGAGCTTAGCTCCCTTAGGTCACTACCGAAGGTTTCTGTAAGTTATGATTCCTTCTTTTGTGATCGACCAGACTAAGTCCTGTTGCTGTTCTCGGGGGAGGATAAGTTCTTCCTTGGGAGTAGCAACGCCTTCCTTGCTTTGGTGCTCCGGAAGCTGGCAAGTATTGCTGGCCCTTTCCCTTAGATCTCCCTTAGGCTAAGACAAAGTTCTTGGCTGCGGGTGATCTGTCACTAAAGCAAGGTTGGCAGGACCCTCTTGTCCCTTCCCCCTCTATCTCCGTAATGGCCTAGCCATTACTGTACTGTACCTTGCCGGCCGGCAGAGCTGGCTGGCAGGGGTTTTACTGTACTGTACGTCGTTCTACTTCTGGACCTAGTATAGGTTGGGATGTGGAATTGACTAAGCCCATTGCCGGCCGGCAGAGATGCTGGCCGGCAAGGGTCTTATGTTTTCGAGTGCTGCCCGGACCGCTCTTGGTCCCTCATCCATGCCTGCCGGCAGAGCCGGACGGCATTGGTCAAGGAAGCCTGAATTAAGTTTCTCCCCTTCCTTATATGCACTCTTTCGGTTGCCGGGCTTGGGGGGTTGTGTACACTCTTATCCCGGCATCCATTCTATTTTCTTCTAGTGCTGTACCTGTCCCGGCTGCCGGCCTATGGGGCCGGCAGCCGGGCAGGTGTAGTCTTCTGGTTCTTTTGCTGCCGGCTGGCATCGGTCTTGTACCTTTGCCGGCCGGCTTATGTCAGTCCTTGTCTGCCGGTCACCAAGAGTGTGGCCGGCAGCTGGGTACTACCTTGTGTAGTTGCTGGCCGGCAGTCATTGCCGGCCAACACTGGCTGTTGCCGGCCGGCAGTTGCTGCCGACCGGCACAGGCATTTGAACCAGAGTGCTGCCCGCCCTATAGCTGTTAAGTAGTATACTTTAAAGCTAAGTTGTGGTGTGTGCCGGCCGGCAAAGGCAGGCCGGCACACATCCTCCTATACTGTACTAGTATTCTTCTGTATAGCATATACAGTAAGAAGAAAACTATAGTAAAGGTTTAGGTACAGCACTGTATCTTCTAACACTATTGTGTTTTCTTGCACAGCCCTTTGCTGTTGCCCTCAGATAGGAAGCAGAGTTCTTCCCTGTCTATTATCCAGGATTTTAAAATCATTGCCTAGGTGTGAGCTCCACCTGTTTCCTCTGGAAACCTTGCATTGGTTACTCTAGAAGAGATAAACCATTTTGATTTTATTATCTGGAAGGCTGCAACAATGGGTTGTGAAGGAAACACAAGTGTGTGTCTTTCCTTTCTGAATTGTTATGCTATACTATGCATATCCAGTGATACATAGTTCACTTGATACTCATGGAAATTTCTTCTCTTTACAGAAGGACACTCCGAAGTGGGGAAGTGCTTTCTGCAATGTCAGCAGCAAGAACCTCTGCGGACATGAGTTTTGTAGGAGACACGCAGCATACGCTGTCTCCAAGGATGATCTCCGGTATTGGGACCCTCAGGTATGTACTGTGTGCACTAACCTGATTAATGAGACATTTAAATAGCTAGGAAGAAGCTTCGTACCTGGGTAAGGGGCTTCCAAAAGAACACTTCTGGCCCTTATCTTCCAAGTGAGAAGATGAGGGCGTATCTTTTCCCTAAGGCATCAGCTGATGCAGTGATTCCCCAGCCTCAAGAGGAGATCCCCTAAGTTCAGATCCAGGTGGATGCTGAAGTCGCGGTCGCGATGCAAGACATCCAGCTAAATGACAGGATATCTGATGTGGACGGGTGTCAGGAGGAAGACCTCCTGGCAGAAGCCCAGGATGAAGTTCAAGCCCCTCTACATCGGCCGGTCTCCCAGTAGAGCTGGGACAGGCCCTCTCTTCTATTGTTGGAATGATCCAACAAATGCAGAAGGAGAATCAGGAGAAGGCGGCTGCAATGGAACTGCGAATGCAGTGCCTTGCAGAATCACATGGGCCCCAGAAAAAGCTCAATGTGAAAAACCATGTGCTCAGATGCTAACCCATGGAGTTATGCTGAGCACATGCTGATGACGACTGGAAAGATCGTCATCTCGGATAAGCTGGGCTCAGTTCCCCTGGAGGGTGGAATTCTGGCCCAGCAAGGCATCATATCCGGACTGTTATGTCCGACTGAGGAAGGAACCAGCTTCAAAGGAGGAGACAGAGCCGAAGGAGGTCATAGTGATGGACCATTCTAAGGCTCAAGCTCTACTTTCATCCTCGATGAAAGAGAGGGGCTTCTCTAACTCAAAGGTAGCTGCATTGAATAGGAAGCTCCCTTCCTTTGTGTCCTCGCCTACTAGAGCCTTCCCCCTTTTACAGAAAGGGTTTCTGGCTGTACTAAAAGCAATCGAGGCCGGCAAGTCTTGCCCCTCCCTAGAGGAGTGTAAACCCTTGTCGCTGGCCCTGCCTATGGACCACAAAGACTGGAAGGACGTCCATCTTACGTTCTCAGTGGGAAAGTTGGAGGCTGATATTGCCGGACGTCAGTTCGGCAAGGACCTCCCTAAGCTGTCTGACTTTCTTTTGCGAAGTGAGTTCGATACAAAAGAAAGACTGACTGCCTCAATGTCTCTTCAGACTACTCTCGAGACGATGGCAAGTGACCCCAAGGTCCATGAAATGTTCATGGTAGTGGCCAAGCCTCATCTGGCCACAGTGACGAAGGACCTTTATGGCTTCGTCAAGGCAAGGAGAGCTTGTAGGGAGTTCGTGTTTACCTCGGCTACGGTGAGGCACGAGCTAAAGAAACTAATCTCCTCCAACATTTGGGGAAAAGACCTTTTTCCCTACCGACTTGGTCAAAGAAGTTTTGATAAAGCCGCCTTGGAGAATAGAAACCTTCTCCAGAAGTGGGGCCTGGCTTTCAAAAGAAAGTCTTCCCCGGATGAGGGTCCTCAACCAAAGAGGAAGACTATGAGGACTAGGCTACCGTCTCGGCCAGCCAAGCCTCTTAGACAGCAACAGCGACTGCAATTGCCATTGCCCCCAGTGCCCCAGATCGTGGCACAAACCCCGACCACCTTTCAGTGGGTACCCCAGGCCGTGTCGACACAGTCCACGGCATTCACCCCAGCGTTCGAAGGGCAGTCTACTTCCTTTCGAGCAAAGCCTAGAGGAGCAGCCAGAGGCTCGTCTAGAGGCCCCTCAAGGGGAAGGGGATTCAGGGGTGGTCGTGGTCAGGAAGGCAAGACCTCAGGACGGCAGTCCAAGTGAGGTGATACCGGTAGGAGGGAGACTTCTGAAATTTCGGGATCGGTGGACCTTCGATCCCTGGGCCCACAGCCTACTCAAGAATGGACTGGGCGGGAGCTGGTACAGCACTCCACCCCCGTACCTTCGGTCTTTCCAACACTCCACCCCCGTTATGGAGGAGTACGTTCAAGAACGGTTGGAGAAAAAGGGTGAAGCCCATCAATTTCTAAGGGAGGCTGTTTTGTGTTCCAGAAAGACTCGGAAAAGCTCAGAGTCATTCTGGACTTGTCGCCACTTAACAAGTTCATAGTGAATTGCAAATTCAAAATGCTAACACTGCAACACATAAGGGCCTTACTGCCCAAGAGGGCATATTCCGTCTCTATAGACTTGTCAGACGCCTACTGGCACATTCCAATTAGCCATCGACTCTCCCCCTACCTAGGGTTCAGCCTACAACGAAGACTAACGCCTTCGGAGCCATGCCATTCGAGCTAAACATAGCCCCAAGGATTTTTACGAAGCTTGCGAGCGTAGCTCTCAAACAATTTCGCCTAAAGGGAATTCAGGTAGTAGCCTACCTGGACGACTGGTTGGTGTGGGCAGCATCCGAGACAGAATGCTTGCAAGCTTCCAGTCAAGTGATCCAGTTCCTAGAGTACCTAGGCTTCAAGATCAACAGAAAAAGTCTCGACTTTCTCCATCTCAAAAGTTCCAGTGGCTAAGATCCACTGGGACCTTTTGTCACACCGTTTCTCCACCCCGGCGAAGAAAAGGAAGGAGATAGCGGGTTCTGTCAAGAGACTTCAAGATTCCGAAAGGATATCAAGACACGAGCAGGAGAGAGTACTGCGCTCTCTCCAGTTTGCTTCGGTGACAGACCCAGTGCTAAGAGCACAGCTAAAGGATGCAATCGGAGTTGGAGAAGTTATGCATCAAACGCGTGAAGAGATCTGAGAAGACCAGCCACTTCGGCTAAGTACTCTTCTCAGGCCTTGGTCCCAAGCCAGACATCTAAAGAAGTCAGGTTCTTCTTCAGCCACCTCCCCCGTCGGTGACGATTCACTCAGACGCCTCAAAGGAGGGATGGGGAGGTCACTCTCATCGGAAAAAAGTCCAGGGGACTTGGTCCAGGCTATTCAAGACCTTTCTCATAAAACTTTCTAGAAGCTAGGGCAGTGCT
>NW_027171174.1:12500-22146 GCF_036898095.1 Palaemon carinicauda
GATTAAATGGTACCAATCAAAAAAACAAAATACTGATATACATATGATTCGGTAACTTGTTAAAGAATAGTTGTTACCTTTGTCAAAAATATAGATTATTACAATACGGTAACTAATAAAGAATATTTTTTCCTTTGGTAAAGATATAATTTTAGTGCACAAACACGAATTCCTGGTACGTACACGCACCACGGTTTCGTATATATATATATATATATATATATATATATATATATATATATATATATATATATATATATATATGTATATATATATATATATATATATACTGTATATATATATATATATATATATATATATATATATTATTTTTATATATAGGGCTTATATATTTTATTAGATACCCATAGATTCTTTATTTTAACATTTAGGGCTTATATATTTTATCAGATACCCAAAAAATGATTTATATTTTAAATGTTTTTAAAATGTTTTTAAAATGTTTTTTAAAATGCAAATGTTCAAGAGTCTCTTCAACTACATATTACTAACGTACTAACTGCTTTTCGTGCACAACAATTTTTTCAAGAAAATTGTACTCCTTTGAGCGAATGAAGGGGCCAACCTCAAACAGCTTTAAATTGAAATAAAATAGGAGTTTTGTCTGTACATGGCAAAACGTTTTGTTTGATCTCCAACTTATTTTTTCTCAACCTACGCCAAACAAAGATGTTAATGGCGATAAATATCATCACCGTAACGCTGATTGCTGCTAGTAACACGTAGAAACGAAGGTCTGCATAAATCGGTGTCGGGTGGTCCATCTCGGTTAATTTCATCAACCGCTTAGCCACTCGTGCATTGTATGGGAGAGGTAAAGATGAAATTGTAGTCGACCATGTGAAGTTCGCGAAGTAGGCCCGTTCTCTGATGATAGTCTTGATTCCTCGGACCGTGTAATTCGTGGACGTACCGATACAACCATCTGCTGCAACGAAGATTTGGGAATAGGACGTGGATCCGTCCGGGCATGATACATTGAAGCCAGCCTTGTCGTATCGTATCCACGAGCCGTTGTTCAGTCTGCAATTGAACTTATTATCGTTGAAGGGATAAAGCTTTTTCTGACAATTTTCATTTGTATGGGAGAGAGCACCGTCTAGCACTATACCTAACTCGCATGAATCCATTGAGTTTTTATGGAATTCAAAGGAGTCAGCTGTACATATTTTTTTATTCATTGTGTCTGAACAGTGAGTTAATTGATTTGAGTCTTTAATGACCGTATATATTTCCTTGTCTGGGGAAATCAATACATGTCCTGTCAAACTGGATATTACTGGGTTTGAGTTATTCGTCATGGAAGTCGGAAATGGTGATATCCTGTAAGATTGCCAGGCATCGGAAGAATCAAAGGGAATTGTAATCATAATCCTGTGATTTTCAACGCTTACTGTAATTAGGCTGTAATAAAATTCTAACCTACGTGCGTCTAACAAAGGAATATAACCTAATTTCTTCCGTCCGTTCTCCACAATTAACGTTAAGTCTCTTATCAGCAACAAATGCGGTGAAAGTACACCTTTAGTCGTAACGTAATAGCTTCCACATAGTCTTTTGATTTCTCAATGAAATGTGCAATTCTATTATGGATATGATCTATTATTAAATCATAATACTTTAACGTTGCTAACAAATCTTGTACTTCCATAATCTGACTGATATTACTAGAATGTTCGTTCACCAAACTCATAATTTGATTGATTGAAGCTAACTGATTCCTCAGTTCTGATAAAATCAATTCATTTTCATGAGTCAAAAACTCAATTTTCTTATTTTGATTACTAATCTTAAGACGATTGGAAATCCCTAAGCCTAAACTTGCAACAGAACCAAAGATGTTTAGTGCAGCAAAAATAAACGGGTTATGTTTTAAAAGGTTATCGTGTCTTACTGTCCACATCAAAAAGTCACGTGCCAAAGATTCTGCCTCGTAAGTCTTATTTTGCAAGTCGTTGGATAGCATCTCTGCAACTTTGAGTGTCGATGCAAGCGAACTCTCTGTATTAAAAGGAAAGTGTCTTCTATGCATTTCATTTAATGAAACAGCAAACCTTGAAATGGCGCTCTTTAAGCTAGTGACGTCATTCTCTGGGAGAAAAATTGCTTGCATGCGTACTTCAACAACTACGTTACTTGATGTAATAAAAACGTCTTCTTGTCTCTCTACTATAGTGCCATATTTAAAATCTATACTTTTAGATTTAGAGCTCTTCCCACATGAGGAAAATGTCTGAGCAAACAATATCACTCCTAACAATAAAAACTTCATCTTGGAAACCTGTAATGAGAAAAATATATGTAATTACTCCTGTATTAAGAAGAAAAAAATTTTAACATATAAATTTCATAGATAAAGAATAAAAAAAAGATTCCCTCACTTCCTTCTCTCTTATTTTAATTTCTTATGTGAGCCAATGGTACATTTCTTTCATCATTGGGCTGGGATACGTTTTGAACTCTAATCTATTGGCCGTTAATGTTTCCAAAATGCTAAATGGGCCTTCCAACTTAGGTGTTAGTTTATAATTGAGTCCTTTACGTACATTTACCTGTATGTATACATTATCACCCACGGTATATGTTTTAGTTGGGTTCGCTATTTTATCATGATTCCTTTTCATTACGATTTGTGATTCTTCTAAATTCTTTCGAAGGATATCAAAACGACTTTTGCTTGCATTTATACATTCTTTTAAAGGATTTGATAAATTAGTTGTAGGCTTTAATACGTGGAAAGGCGTTCTAACTGGGGTACCATAAAATGCCTCGTGCGGCGACATTTTAATTGATATATGATGTGAGTGATTCAGAGTACTTAGTACCGCAGGTATTGCAATATCCCAGTTGGGGTCTGATCCCCCTAGTGTTAATCTTAATATGTTTAAAACCTTCCTATTCGCTCTTTCCACTAGCCCATTCGACTCTGGGTGATAGATCATGGCATTGATTTTCTTTATGCTAAGGAATTCACACAATGAGGTAAGAAAGTGATTATTAAATTCTCCACCCGAGTCTGAGATTATCATGTGTGGAATTCCATGTTTACAAATGTAACACTCGTAAAACTTCCTAGCGCATTTAATCGCAGTTTTAGTTTTAAGCGCTATTAGTTCGGTATATCGAGTCAAAGCATCTACAATTACTAAGAGGTGCTTATTTCCTCTGTCTGACTCGTAAAATCCTGTTAATAAATCTAAATGTATCCTTTCAAAGGGTTGATTGGGCACGGGATAAGCCCCTAGGCTGACAGGTGTTTTCGTGTGCCCTTTGTTTTCCTGACAAGCATGACAATTAGCTATGTGTTTTTTTATATCTGTAAGCATCGTATGCCAATAAAACAATGATTTGGCTTTCTGTGACATTATGGAGAACCCCGGGTGTCCATGCAATGGATTTGCATGCAACCAATTTAGGACAGTGTATATAAGTGAGATTGGTACCACTACCTGGTCTTTAGTCACATGTGGTGTATTGCGGGTTTTCCTTGTCACGGATCTACACAGAATATTGTCTTTGATTATATAATTCTGCTGCATATACTTTATATATTCCCTTTCCTTACGATTTCCTTCCAAAGCATTTATAATTTTTTCTAATTTCTGATATTTTCTTTGCTCAGTCTGTAATAATTCAGAACTCCAGCCCAGATCTTCTTGTTCAGATATAGTTTTAACAATAGGCATGGATGTTGATATATCTATTAATTCAGCGTGATAATGCATCAGCAATGATATTTGCTTTCCCTGGTAAATACCCAATTCTCGCGCCAAAGTCTTGAATGATCAAATGCCACTGAGTTCGTTTGGGGCTGTGACTGAAGCCTTTAAAGAAGTCGGTTAGTGGTTTATGATCAGTAAGAACCTTAACGGGATAACCGTATATTATAAACTTAAAATGCACTAGTGAATTAACAATAACTAGCCCTTCCTTGTCTATTACTGCATACTTACTTTCAGAAGTTCTCAGTTTTCGAGAATAAAAAGCTATCGGGAAAAATTGTTTTTCATATTGCTGAAGCAATACCCCACCTACTCCTAAGTCTGAGGCGTCTGTTGTAATGAAGAATCCCTTACCGAAGTCAGGAAATTTTAAGAGAGGAGAACTACACAGTTCATCTATCAAGGTATTAAACGCCTGTTGATGCTGCTCAGACCATATGAAATATACGCCCTTATTCGTAAGATCAGTTAGGGGAGCTGCTATTATTTAATAATTGCGTATAAAACGCCTGTAATATCCACTACACCTCAGAAATTGCTGTATTCCCTTGACATTAGTAGGTATCGGTAAGTTACGGATAGCTGACACCTTATCGGGGACTACTTTAAGATCTTGGCTAGACACCGTAAAACCCAAATAGACCAATTCTGATTTGAAAAATTCACACTTACTAATCTTTACCCTTAAGTTATGTTGTCTTAGTCTCTGTAGTACTAGCTCTAGTTTACGTAGATGTTCTTCTAAGGTACTGGAAAAGATTACAAGGTCGTCCATATAGGCATGCGATATATCCCCTAGCAAGTCTCCAAACACTATGTTAATCATTCTTGTAAATGTTATGGGAGCACAACGTAAACCAAAGGGTATACGTAAAAATTCATAATGTCCCCTGGCTGTGCTGAAGGCTGTGTATGGGATACTATTTTCTTCTAATGATATCTGGTGCAAGCCTATAAGTAAGTCCAAACTGGTAAAATATATATTCTGACCTAACAAAGATAAAATATCGTCAGTACATGGCACTGGGAATCGATCAGGGATCATTTCCTCATTCAAGCGACGGAAATTTACGCAGATATGCCATGTTCGATCTTTTTTCGGTACAACTATTAATGGAAAATTATAAGTGCTGTTCGATTTCCTAATGACTACTTCTTCTAGCATTTTACCTACTTCATCATTTATTTCATTCTGGATTTTCATAGGGAGTCTGTACGAGGGTACATAGATAATTTTCTGCTTGTCCTTTAACCTTATTTGATGTTCTATGACATCTGTCCTTCCTAAGGATCCATCCGTAATGGAAAAAACATCATTATATTCAGTTAAAAGTCCAAAAAATTTCTGCTGAATTTCTTCTTCTTGAATGTCTTTATTGATTTCATTTTTAATAGATTGCAAAAGGGATTCATCCGCAACTGATTGAGTGTGATTGATTTCAGCAACGGTAAGAATACGATGTTTATAAACTTCTACATCCAAGATATGTTGATTTTTGTGAATTACTAAAGTGGTATTTAAATGATTACAGACTTCAATATTACATTGTTGATGTGAGCCTACTGTATAAATGGCTTGTGTGACGGACAATCCGTTAGTTTTCAAAGTGTCGGAAACGAATAATATTTCAGATCCCGGTAATGTTTTCTTTATTTGCACTATTAAATTCGAAGGTACGTTCGGCTCGATAGATTGCGTGCAAGATGATATTACGGGTGAACGAGAATTCTGTTGGGTCGCGTATATTATTTCTTTATTAGTGAGACAAGTTATTGGTTCTTCAACGTACGTCACTGTTTTATTTGTCGTCTCCTTTTTATCCAAAACTGATTTTAAGGTATTAGAAGACTTATAGAATTTTCCTTTGATATACACGCCGTGCTTGGCGGGGGCTAAGATAATGTTTTGATTCCCCTTAGACGGATATCCTATAATTACAGCTGGATACATATCAATGTTTTGTACAACAACAAAGGTATTGGCAAACGTGCGCTTACCGACCTTGAACTGAACATGACTTACACCTATTATATTTAATTCATTATTTCCTATACCCGAGAGCCTTACTCCGGACTTGTCTTTAGGGAAGTACGAAAACAACAAATGATGTGTCCTCAAATCCATGATATTACGTGGACTCCCAGAGTCAAAAAATAATGTAAAGGATCGGTGTTCTAAATTTACAGTATATAATGTTGGTCGTAACTCATTTTGACTTATTATTGTGTGAATTTGTTGCAAATCTACGGGAGCATGCGCTAATTTATTTGATTCGGTCGTGTGTTTCGTAGGAAAATCTATTGTCTCACAATGATCTGATAAAACATTAAATGGATTATTTAACACTACTGATGTTGATTTAAATGACCCAACATCACTCTCTTCCCCACTAGAGTTAATTATGTGGTATTTGCTTTGCTCTGCACATTCTGAAAATTAGTCTGACCTCGCGAGTTTTGGGTAGACGGCCCAGGATCAGAGTTATTCGAAGAACTGTTTGTTTGTTTCTGAACTACATTGACGTTTGGCTGTTTCTTCTTATTGAACTGAGGATTTTTCTTTTTATTTCCATATGGAACTGACTGTGGAATTGACTGTGGATTTGACTGTGTATTTCTAGGATTCTGTTGTGTCTTACGCGAGTAGCACTGACTATATGAATGAGTTGAACTATTATGTAACGAACAGAATCTCGTTCTGCAGTCTGCAATGAATTGACCTTGACGTTTGCAATTATAACACGTCATTCCCGTGACTTGACTATTATTAAATACGTTTACTTGTGTCTTTGTTTCATTTTTTTGCAAAAACCTGTGTAAACAAGGGATCAAGATCAGTACACTTAGACATGTGTTTCTTTATCTGTTTATATACGTCCAAGTCTGTACTTGCTGGCGTTAAATTTTCATCAAAACACCGCACTAAAGCTTCAGGCAACATAAGTTTCATGCAAGTTAAATACATTAATCGTAAGAAATCTTTTACGGAGATGTTATCTCTAGCAACCCAAGTGGAATTACCTAAAATATCTTGATACTCGTTTATCCTATCGGCAATGAGAGCTGCTCTCTCAATAACATTAAGCCGCGTCATAGTGGCTTGATTAAGTGTATTTCTTAATGTTAAAACTACATCCAAGGCTTCCTCACTGCCATAGACCGCACGTAGCCTAACTTTGAAATCGTCCCATGTAACTGCCTCTTGAAACGAAACTCCCCTCAAATACGTACTCGCATCTCCTTTAGGAAAGTCTATAAAACTTTTAGCTTATTGTAATTGTACAAATGGGTCTATAGTTTGTTCAGCATTTAAATGAGTGTCGACGGAAGAAATCCACAACTCAACATTCTGAGGTAAGATGCCGTTGACCCAACCTTGAAAAGGAAGGATAGCTGATCGTGCATTAACTAACGTAACAATGGGAGCCGGGATGGGGTTACTCGGGCCAGGGGTGGGGTTACTTGGGCTGACAGGAGGTGTCATGTTGACTTTAACTTGTTTTTTATCTCTTCGATTCCTTGCAATCCTATCGAAATCTCTATATGAATACAGACGTCCACTGTGTAAACGCACAAACACTATTCAAATAAAGATCATAACATAATCCCCCAATTCAATGATACAAATATAAAGATATTTCCCCAGAACTTCTGAAAGAAAACGGAATTAGCACAGAGAGAAAAAAAATTCACAACGAGAATTCGAAGTTGAATACAGTTTCCTTTAATGAAAGAAAAAATGAAGATTAACAAACTACTCACCCCAGCAATAATGGACGATTGACTCGTGATAACTACACTTCACTGTCTAAAACTGAAATGAATAAAGAAATGTACTTAGCTTGGGTTTATATGGGCGAAGGGTGATGTCATCATTTCCTCTCTCTCTCACTGGTTTGTGAGAGTTTTGATGTTTGGGTGAATGTTTCCGGTCCGATTTCCCGTTGTAATGTTGAATGTAGAGTTTCCTGGATATGATTCCCGAATGTTTAATAAACGTTGAATGTCAGTCCTTGGTTTTCTTGAGATGTTGATTGAAGATCCAGTTCCTCAGTTTGTATAACATTTATTTGTTGGTATTCAATGTTTTCATTTCTTCGGTGGACGTAGATAATTCGTCAAAATTGTATATTCATTACTGTTGATTCTGGTTCTTGAAGATCTTTCTCTGGTTCTTAGAGTTTTATTTGCTGCCACCAATTGTTGGTGTGGTACTGTTACTAACACACATTCCTGTTCTAATCAAATGTCTCTTCAATGTGTTGTAATATTTAGACTTGGTAGGTTGCTTCTTCTAAATAAGTCTAAGTAACTTAACTTTAAAACAGTTTATTCCTTTAAAACAGTTATTAACATCTCCATCATAGGAGTATAGATGGTTTGGTCGGATGACTATTCCGTATGACAACTTGACCAGAACTGACTAAAATATCAATATCAAAGATATCGTAAAGCAGTTATCTCAGCATTTAAAGATATAATGTAAACTAAACATTAATAGAGGAAGACACCTGGATCCGGTGAGACACAACTCTTTTTCACGGCTTGTATTTCTGTTTACTCTTCATAAAAATGTTACATTGCTAAGGTTTGGCATTCGCATCCTGGTTAGGACTGACTATGGCATTTCTCACACTCGCTCCTAACTTCCACATTGACCTCTTAGGTTATGGATTTAAACATGTAATTTTACATACATTACATACATATATATATATATATATATATATATATATATATATACATATATGTATATATGTATAAATATATATATATATATATATATATATATATATATATATATATATATATATATATATATATATATATATATATATACATATATATATATATATATATATATATACATATATATATATATATATATATATATATATATATATATATATATATATATATATATATATATATACATACACACATTTGTATAAATATTTATGCATGTATATATATATATATATATATATATTTATATATATATATATATATATATATATATATATATAAATATATATATATATATATATATATATATATATATATATATATATATATATATATATATATATATACATACTCATATACAGTACATATGTGTATATCTATCTATCTATATATATATATATATATATATATATATATATATATATATATATATATACACACATTTGTATAAATATATATGTATGTATATATATATATATATATATATATATATATATATATATATATATATATATATATATATATATATATATATATAAATATATGTATATATATATATATATATATATATATATATATATGTATATACATGCATATATATTTATACAAATGTATATATATATATATATATATATATATATATATATATATATATATACACACATTTGTATAAATATATATGCATGTATATATACATATATATATATATATATATATATATATATATATATATATATATATATATATATATATACACACATTTGTATAAATATATATGCATGTATATATACATATATATATATATATATATATTTATATATATATATAAATAAATAAATATATATATATATATATATATATATATATATATATATATATATATATATATATATATACATACTCATATACAGTACATATGTGTATATCTATATATATATATATATATATATATATATAAATATATATAGATATATATATATATATATATATATATATATATATATATATATATATATATATATATATATACATACTCATATACAGTACATATGTGTATATCTATATATATATATATATATATATATATATATATATATATATATATATATATATATATATATATATATATATATATATATATATCTGGTTCGAGCCAT
>NW_027171176.1:0-22138 GCF_036898095.1 Palaemon carinicauda
CCCCAACCCCAACCCCAACCCCAACCCCAACCCCAACCCCAACCCCAACCCCAACCCCATATATATTTAAATATTTAAAAATGATGTGATCACTTTAACAATGTAATTTGAAGCTCCTGGTTGTCCAACACTCCTCCATTGTTTTCCTTGATGAAGTTCTCGGCTTCTGCTTTTTCGGCGAAAGAGACTTTGATTATGGCCTGTAGTTAAGAAATAAAATACGTTCTCGGCGTTCTTCTTGGGCTCGTAAACAATGTCCAAAAAGTTGATGTTTTTGCCGTATTGCTGAATCCACTGATGGATTTCTTTCAAGTTTGCCGATTCCAACTTGATGTACTTAATTTCCACTAAATAGTCCGACTTCTTCTAAAGTTTCTGACTGATGTTGATCGATTTGTCTGCTGAGACTTTTCCTTACTCTTTGTCCTGCTTGAAGTGTTTGGTGAAAAGTTTCTATCTTTTCTGGGGCCTCTCACGCCTATTGTCAATCACTTTTCTATTATCTCTTCTGTTGTCTCTAAAGTCTCTCCTGTCCTTTCCCTTGTTAAATTTCTAAATCTTCTTATTGCCTTTCTTGTTATCAAATTTGCGCTTGTTGTGTTGCTTTTCAGACTCCACAAGTTTGTCCAAGCCTAAGGAGATATCTTTAGGGCCTGACTAAGGTTTTTCAGCACCTGATCCTCTCTTTCCTTTGTTTTTGGCTGAGTCAACCATCTATTCAAAATTTAGTCCTTCGACGCCTTTGGTAGACATTTGAATTATATATAAAATTTCAATTTGTTGAAATATATCTTCATTTTAGCATCAGCACTATCTGATCTTTGTTGTTAATTATTACTTCTTAGTCAATCTAGTAATTGAACTAATGCAATATCCGGCTTACTTGTTCATTGTTTATTTGAAGTCCTAAGTGTTCGTATATAAAGTTTTTCAGCTTAGTGAACTAGCCTTGATCTATTAGTTCATGACCTAAGTAATTCGTTCTCATTTGGATCGGGTATTTAACTTTCATTTTCCTGATTTTCTTGAATTGGTTATTTAACTGGAGCGGAGCTATGTAGTCGTTAGGCTTACACACATTTATTTTCGAACCGGCTAAATTTGAACTGTAAATATTTTTCTACTCGAAGTTTTCATTATTTGCCTGGAGCTACTTTAAGTTGATTTTTTTACTTATTTCGCATTCGAAATTCCTTTGCCAAATGTTTGTTTTGTATAGTTTTTATTTCTGCGTCTGCTTTTTATATCCTTATTGGCAACTCTTTTAATATTATTATTGAAGCTTAAAATGAAACTATTATTGTCTATGAAGTTGTTCCTATTTTAACTGAGTACTGTTGAGTTCTTGATTAATCTAATATTTTTGCGGCACGAATTTTTCCGTTCTGTGTGATATGTCGATCGATCTATCATTGGAATTGTAACTGCTTTGAGGAATGTAGTTTGGTTAGGTGAAATTCAATTACTTAATCTGTTGACTTTGTATATCCATTATCTACTTTAGGCCTGGCTACATGGTTGAGGAAAATAGATATAAAATCTTTTATGTTCAAATTTAACAAATAAGCGGAGTAAATATCATAAATCATCGTTAGGAACTGTTTTTTTGAGGTTTTGTCGGTGTTTTTCGATCATTAAGTGGCCAATTATGGAGTTCGCATGGTTCCTGCTGAACCTCTCGATATAGTTTTTTTAATTTTGTGGCAAATCCTGCAAATTTATCAGTTACAAATAATCTTCAAGGACTTATTCTATAAGTTTCAAATCTGTTATAGAGTTGGCCAGGTCTGATTTCAAAGGTTCTTTGAAATAGTAATTAGAAACTTGCTTTTGTTGGAGATTTTTGAATTTTTGGACTTTTTGAGTGTCGATTTACAAATGTTAGGTGAACTTCTCGTCAGTAAATAATAAATGGTCACACCATTAGCCATCTTTTTCTTTCTAAGAGCCACAATCTCTTCTTTCCAGTTAGGGGTAAATTTCAACATCTCCTTAGATATAATTTCCTGTGATATTCATAGCCTTGAACAACTGACGGTTTGGTTTTTCTTTCATACTAACAAACTTTACCTTCCTCTCTCCCCAAAGAAGCTTTGACAATCAAAACAACTAGAAGCCAAGTCATTATAATATAATCTAGTATATAACTTTATTCTTAAATCAATTTTCACTTAAGTAGAAGGCTGTGCCGCTCAATATTCTCTGATGAACATCTCCTTCATACTCGAGTCTCATCTTCATCAGGAGTTTCTCTCTTGTCTCGTCTCTGAACAACGGGAACTGGTACTCTTCGTTAGAAGTCTCTGCTTTATCGAACCCGATATACAGAATCGGGGTAGGTGAGCTAATGTTCTGGTTCTCCGGACTAACTTGAACGATCCTATTTCCTCTGATCTCAGAACCTTGGACCTGTATTTTCTTCAGCTGTATTACCACATTCTTGTTCAGGCTGCTAAAAGAACTGTAGACTTAAATTTGGTTGAGAGATACTTTGAGGTTCCTTGCAGCCTTTTGCTTCAGGGCGTTAATAAAAGTCTCGGGGTGGAATAGGTCAGTCAGCTGTAATTCTTAATCTAAAAATGAAGGAGACTTGGCCTGGCTTAACCAGTTCTTAATGGCTTAGGTCTTTTTGCCGAAAAGCTTTATCCACTCGAT
Source organism: Palaemon carinicauda (assembly GCF_036898095.1). NCBI lineage: Eukaryota > Metazoa > Arthropoda > Malacostraca > Decapoda > Palaemonidae > Palaemon > Palaemon carinicauda. The sequence goes on from NW_027171176.1 coordinate 2,656, forward strand.
GGGCGTGTTACATTGGTCCATGATATCATACCAACTTTAGGGAATCTGGTTAATTACTAGTTCTTTACCTAAGTTGAAAATTTCGTTGGTTAACAAGTCATTTTCGTTCAATACGGCGTTAAGTTGTTACATTTAGGACTTGATTTTCTTGATGAACTGAATAGATTGGTTGTACTCATTGGTGATGAATTGTTAAATTGGGTCAGAAGATACAGTTTGTTGCTAAAGCTAGTTTATTTTGTCCTCAGCGAGTGAGCTTTTTCTCTGAATTTGCTGATTCAGATATTGTTTGTAGATGGAAAAGAGTGGCTAAAGCTAAACTGACCATTCTGCTCTATTGAATTTGTGGTCCGCCTAAGATGCGTGCTAAAGTAGTTAAAGCTTTTGTTAAACACTACCAAAGAGCTACTTTTGGACAGTTTTGTCCATTTGAATCGGCAAGTTAAACAATTAAGGATTGTCTTGTTCGCTCATTTCTGATATCAGTTTCCTAAAGTCCTTAGAAGAGCTTGTTACTGGCACATACTGTCCTGTTGGTAGTTTCGCTTAGCTTAGCAGCATTTCCTTAGTAAACAGAGTCTCTAAATAAGATCTCAGAATAAACAGGTCGAACTAACCATCAATCCTACCACCATAGATTGTGTTTTCAAACAATCCATATAAGGTGTCGTAGTTTATGTTGTTGGACTTGGCCATCAAATTATCGATTGCGGCACTCCCAGCTTTTAAGTCTCCGTAAGAGAATTCATAATATTTTGACCATCCTTAGGGGATATAGGTCCTCCTTTCCTAAATTAGTGAGTGGAAAAAGGCTAGAATGAACAAAAGTTAGGCTCTTTGAGCAGAGCCTCTCTGAATATATTCATGTCCCCATTGTTCATAGATTCTCATCAAGTTCTTCTTGACTCCTGGGGGTGATTGGTAACTTACTTTGTAACAAGTCTCCAGCAGCATGCTAGGGAACTTGTCATGAGGCTCAGATGTCAGAATGAGTCTGAAATTTTCATGTATTTTTATGAGTTTCAAGGTGTTTTCCAACTAACTAAGCCAAGGAGTTACTAGATGCAAATTCTTCAAACAAAGCCATAAACCTTTTTCTGCGCATTCTTTTAGTAATTCCAAGGCGATTTGGTTCTGCCCACCTCCCATTGAGAGTTGTTTGAAATTGTCTAATCCGACGGTAGAAATAACATATTCTTAAAGTTCTTCAGAAGGGTCCGAACCAGCAGAAACTATATAAAGAACAGGAGTCTTCGAATCAATTGTTTAAAATATCTTCCTCATGGAGACGTTCTTACTTATTGACTCCACGTTGAACTATTGTTGAACATACTTAAACAAGCTCGTCATGATTGTGTGCGGCTTGAACGTAAAGGTGACTAGTTGCTTCTAAAACTCTGTAAGATTTTATTGAGGACAAGACTGTTGGGCAGGGTCTTTTGTCCAGTTGACGAACTGTCCATCGTTGATGTTCAATTTGCTTTGGACATGCGTTAGGTTCGCAAGGTAATTGTTGTAAGTGTCGTAATTGGCTTGATCTAACCATTTGGGGAATTGAGTGTTTTGGGAAGAGTTTTTGTATATTCCTAGTAAGAAGTCCCACTCACCACTTTCGTAATGGTTAGGGTGGAGTTGTTTGTGCATGGATAGTACGAACATGAGTCTGTCTTCTTTGAAAAGACAAATTGATATGGCACTAATGATGAGTTTGTTCAAATATTTACTACAGAACTCCAACTTTTCCTTTACACTTGGGAATGTATTCTATTATGTGTCTAAGCACTTCGTGAATTCTTGTACAAAATATTGCAGACTAAAGGTGTACATCCTATTGATTGTTTGCAATTGTTTTATTAAGATGAACAACGTCGCACCTTAAGAAGCTAAAGATTTGTACACTTCTCTTTATGAGTCCAAGTTTATCTACAAATTCGTAGATTCTTCTAAGGATTTAGAAATCTCGATCGACTACAATTTAGTTTGGTTGAGTTGTTCAAGCAGAGCCGTGTTTTCTAGTATGTTTCCTTTACTTTGTCCAAGTTCTTCTAGCAATTGTTATTCGAGTTGGGACAAAGAGATTTTCAAGGATTCTTCGTTTTCTAAGCATTTTTGTTTCTTGGTTTCTAATTCTGGTTGTTAATTGTTGATAATTATGGATAGTAGCTTGCTTTCAAGACCGGATTTGGTGACAGTGAAGTTTATTGACTAAAGTAATGAGTCTATGTAAGGTGGGAGTTCTATGTTGGAATTCCTAGTACAAAGGTACAACTTGAACTGGTCGTTATAGTCCACTGTCTTATCCCCTATTATAACGACATTTCTGTTGCCTCCCTAAGATATCAAGTCTTTGCGCAAGACATTCAAAATAACAGGATTTATGTTGTCGATTTCCTCGATAATCAAAGTTTTGCCGAACTTAACTGCCAACTCAAAGGTTGTATTGAATTTGGTATCACCTTGATTGACCACTTGCAAGTTTTTACCTTCTTTCTGTTCCATGAAGTTTTTGAGGAAGATCGTAGCCTAAACGTTGGGGTCAATCAGTAGAGGAGTTTTATAGGTGTATTGAACCATGACAATATTTTCCTCTGAAAGAATGTCCGATGGTAAGCCTAGTTTTTTCCATGATAAAATCTCAGACTCATGGACGAGGAACCTCAAAAATTAGAAGTCTGGTTTCTTGGAGAAGTTTTTCCAGTCGTTAATAGAAATTTCTCTATCGTTTTCGTCAAGTTTGGACAAATAGACGATGTAACCTGAACTTAACAAGCTGTATATTGGGTAGTCTTCAAACTCGCTCTTAATCTTGACCATTTGCTATTCCCACCTTATTCTCTCATTTCCCAATTTGCTCAATAAATCTTAAGCTTTTTCTAAAGTTTCTTAAGCTTTTCTAAGCTCACCTTTCAACTGTTCTGCCTCTTATGTCTTAACTTGGAAATGATTCTAAAGTAGTTTGACTTTATCTTCAATTTCTTATAGTTTTTTCTCTACTAGAGCCAACCTATGTCTCGCTCCTTCCAAAGATTTGTTGATTTTGTCTAATTTATTCTACAGTGGCGCGACTTTTTCTAAGACTTCCGAGTATGAGACCATTGCTTTGAGCCAAATTACCATAGCAGCTGCTGCCGGAGAAGCTCTATTGACCACTTCATGCTAAAAGGAGTTGGAATACTAATTCATGACTTGCTATACTTTCCTTCTAACTTGAGGGGTTACTTAGTCTGGCTTGAAGTCCAGTAACTACTAAACGACCTATTTATTGGCAAGGAACCTCTTGGTCTCGTTCCACGTTGGGTTTTCGATTCCGAAAATGGCCAATATACCTTAGGTACATTCTTGGATAGCGATAGGCGGCTTGGCCAGGGAAGTTAAAAAGTCCAAATTTTGTTTGTTAATGCCTTTTAAAGCTTGTTCAGCCTCTTTAATTAGGGGGTCAACCATTTTCTTCTCGTTTTGGATTTTGATTTTGTCGTCCTTCATTTTGTCTTCCTCAACTTGTAGCTGTTCTTTGAGTTGTTCGGATTCGACTTTGTTTTTGCCTGCTTCCATCATTGAAACGGATATTTTCTACAAAGCTTCGTCTGCTTCTTTTTACTTGACTATGACTAGTTTCTCCTTTTCTTGAGCTTCAACAGTCAATTTATCGACCATTTCTTTAGCTTCTTAAAGTTTCATGAGACCCTACTTCAAATGTTGGGCCTCAGAACCTCTTGAGTTGATCTTGTAATTATAAAGTTTTTTGTATGTGTTAATTAGAGAGAAAAACGTGCTAGGAGAGGCTATTTACTTGTGCATTACGTCTTTGTGAATAGAAATCGACAAGTTAGTAACATTTTCCACATCTTTATTGTTGAACTCCCTAAACAAATCTTTCATTTCCAATTACAAAATCTGTTTCAAAGAATTGTTACTCCAGCTTTCAATCCAAATTACTTGACATCTACCGAACAAACTTGGGTTACTTGCACACCTGTAGTTAAAGTTCTGCCCAGTATAGTCCATACTGAGAACAATCTAGACATTTTGTTTTATCCTAAGGCAAAATGATTCGTATAGATTCTTGCCGTAGTATTGTTTCTTGATGTCGTCTGTGTTGCCTGAAAATAGGTGTTCTATCTCTTCTTAAGTATACAGGCCAGGTATTTCACCACTAGAAATCAGACTATTAAGTAATTCTAAGAACTCATCTTGGACCAAGTTTTGGTCTTCCAAGTAAAGAATAATTTGTTTGTTCTGCACAGCCGCTTGCTCGAAAAAGACTTTCAACTCTTTCTTGAAGTCTCTGACTGAGTAGTCTCTGCTTGTGTAGGGCTGGAATATTTCACGTCTGAGCATTATAGCAATCAACTGAAGACAAGATTTCCTGCCAAGACCTGATCTTCCAGCTAACAAAATGTTATTCTTGTTTGACAACGATTGTTATAAGGATATCAAAAGGTCTTCGACTTCTGGCAATAAATGGATCACAGCATTGTTATAGTCCCTCTGGAACTAGATCATCGAAGTATTAATCAATGTTTCCAGGTCTTCTCTCGATAGGGACTCGATTTATTCATTAATATAGAGGTGGGTCAAGTCTTTGTCTGGCTTTACAAGATGTTTTTGAAGAGTGGAGATAATTATATTGTCCAATTTCTGTTTTTCATTGTCCGAAACAAGTTTCGCGCGGAACCAACGAGACTCATTAAAAAGAGCGTCCGAGAGCTTTTGAGCATCCAGGTTTTGGCCGTAATTTTGCAGATTGAAAATTATGTTACAAACGTTTCGGCAATTGAAAATGTAATGCCTTTAGATGTCTTGATTGAATTGCTTATGAATGAGGGAATGGTATTCGACCAAAGACTTAGAAGCCTTCTCAGCCAATTGAGCGTTTTTGATCACGATTTTGCAAAACTATGAGTAAATGAATTCCTATTCACTTTGGGTTTGCTGAGCAAGGCAGAGAATTCTGACGTTTCCGGTGAACCTCGTGTCTAATATGGACCTACCAATGGTAGAAGGGGGAGTCATACTAGCAATGATTTGTATCTTATTGTCAATATAGATGAACTCCAAAGAGTCGTCGTAATAACCTTTATGAGTTATCAATTATTACAAAAAGGCAATTAGTTAAATTGTTGCGTACTTATCTGGTTTTGGCAAGTTAATATCTTTCAAATAGAGTACTAGTTTACTACAATCCTTTGGCTTAAGTATACGACCTTGGGAAAAGTTAGCTTTTGTACAAACCTAGTTAAGCTTTTGAATAATTTATGTCGCAGTAGTTTGGGCGTTGCAATAAATCGTTGTGACATTGATTTTTTACGACTGTTACAGTTCTTAAAATACTGCTCTTGTCAAAACGCTTTTACCTTGGCCTGACTCTCCACAAATTATAACTGGCTCATTGTTGTTTATCCAGGTCTTAAGAATGTCGATATTAATTAACAATTCCTTTGTATAGACTGGAGGCAAAGAGTCAATTGTTTGGAAGTCAGAAAGGTCCGAATCGTTGGAAATGTTAACCACTTCTTAGAAAAAATTGTCCTAGACTTTCATGTTTAGTCCTCCTTTCCAAGAAGGTGCGCCTGAGACCTACAAAATCTCTTGAATGATTTCTTCTCTTGCTTCGAACTCAAGGTTCGAGCAAAAACCTTTGATCAAAGAATGGACAAATTGCAATTTGTTGTCCACGGGCTGAATTTATGTCAGGACGTTCATAACAATGCCGATTTGGGTAGTCGCTACTTGTTGGTTGTTTTCCAAAAATTTCATATACTTGTCAATTATGGCGTAGAAATATTCTATGTAGTCTTTGTGTTTGGGTTGGATCTCGGCTTTTTGCGATCTAAGCCATCTGTTGACAACGGCATGGATTGATATGTCTTCATTGTTGAGGAAAATCATTCCCATTCTGGAAACTGTGGCAGGAGAAGCGAACTAAAGACCGTTGGTCTCGAAAATGAAGTTCACTGTATCGCCAAAGGAGATACGTTCACCTGTTGGTAAGGTGAGTAGATGGTTGTCGTCTAGAACGGAATTCAAACTTTCAATCCATTCAGGGTCGATGTCTCCGTCACAAATGATCCAATGGTAAGTGTTTTCTTCAGAACTGTCTTTTACTACTTGTCTGGCAGCTGTGGTTAAGACACCTTCTGTAAATTCTCTTGTATCATTGTTCATGTAACCTAACAATTGGGCTCTAGACATCGATTTCGGGTTTATGATGTAAGTCTTTACCTGAATTCCCATTTTCTCGTGACCTTTTTTCAATGCTTTCCATATTGTTGTTTTGCCGGATCCACTAGGTCCGACCAAAACGACTCCGATTCTTTGCTTACAAGCTTCGTAAAATTGAATTATTTTCTAAATTTGTTGGTCTACTATGTCCATATTGTTTTCTTCTAAGTAGCTTTTACAGTGCGAAATTAGTTCTTCGTACTTGATATCTTTTGACTCTATACCAGGGAAGACATCAGATCAAGTCTGTGAATTTGTTTTTGTCCTAGAAAGTTAGTTTCGACAGGGTGTTTACCCTAATGGATTTGATCAAAAGTTCATTCTCAACTTCGTACGAGATCTTGTCATTCTACTTTCTTTCACGTTGAATTAGTCCGCCTGCTACGGACAAAATCGTCTTTAAGGCTCTAAGACCCCAATCGTAATGTTGCTGATAGGACAAAAGTTGTTTGGAAAGCTCGAACACAGAGACGATTTTTTCAGAAAGTTCCATAGCGTATTTGAAACCTTCAGAGTATAAGAGGGTTGAAGCAATTAAAGCATTGTCAGGCACTGACATTGCTACTGGTCTGAATAACTACTTCAAATTATCAGGCAATTTGGAACGTCCTCCGTAACCTTTGCCTGCTGGATTGAGGGTAACAAATATTCCAGCATTCTTATTAACTTCAACTTACAGTCCAAGTAGTTCCATAGAAGTCTCCTTTTCCTTTATTGCCCACTGAATGATCTATATTTGTTGGGAAATAGCTGAGAGTTACTCTTCTAAAAGACGGTTGAATTCATCAAAGCAGCCCCAAGCTCCACATTTCACGAGACCTACAAAAATCCTACCCATGGACTTATAATCTAGTCCTTCGTCACAATTGAAGACCAAAACTTGTCTGCCGAAAGCTTGAGCTAAGGCTTTTACTGACTCTGTCTTTCCGGTACCAGCAGGGCCGTAAGGATTACCACCGAATCCCATATGCATAGCTTGAGTCAAAATTAGATAACATTTGTCGGTCAATGGAGTGTGCACAAGTTTTTGAGCATTTCCTTAATACTCGAACGTATAGTTGAACGATGCGTCGCACATTTGTAAACATGTATCAGCAGATACTTAAGTATACTTTAATTGCTTGTAGTAGTACCAATCATTAGGATTTTGGACTTTCTATTTGACCAGGAGGTCCAAGATCGATATGTTATGGATCAAGTCCAAAATCAAGGCTTTAAGCTTCAATTAAACCAAAGGAGTCGAGTCCGATATCATAGAAGTCAAAGATTGCAGCACTTATTAGAGGTCTTGTTTTAATCGGGGCAGAGTTTGTTATTCTATTGAGCTCAAACAGTTTTAAGCGAACCTAATAATATTTATAGTATAGGTGACTAGGTATATATTTTCAGTGAGAAGATTAGACAGTAATCATGTACTATCAGTATGTTGATTTCTCATCATTTATAATATAGTTATAGTGATATTTACTTGATTTCTTCTGTAACTTGTAGTATTTAGCTTGGGTATTTGTTCAGCTACATCTTACCTTCTTGGACATTTTCTTTCAAAAGTTTTTATAAAGTGCTGACCATGTTTTTAGACAGCATATTCAGCCAGTTTTCTACTAATTCTTCTATTATAACATCCTTATCCAGCTTGACCTTTTCTCCTTAGGAACTTATCATATATTGTATTAAGGAGTTGTCCTAGTCGAACCCGACCTTGTGGATTCCTCCGAAAAGTTTTTTCAAGTGCATCTATATGATTTGAGGGTTCTGACTTTGACCGAGGATTTCTAACAAATCGTCATCTCCTAAGAAATAGAACCTCGGAAACTTGTTCCTCTTTTATTCTAAAAAGTCATTAAGAGCTTTCTGACATCTTTCCAACTATTCAATTATATTGTCTAGAGTTTCTCTTATTCCTCCAATTTATGTTAGATTAACGACTTTCGGGTCTCTTTCTAAGGTCTACATGATGTTTCTGTACTCGTCGTCTAACCTTTTGAACCTTCCTTGTTCTTAGGGCAAACTTCCTCGAGTAAAGATAGGTTCAAGGTAAACCCATTTCCTTTGAATTGTGTTAAGTTTGTTGAGGTACTCATCCATACCTCCAAGCTTGATTTCAAAGGCATCCACTTAGTCTTAGAACCTAGAAATGAATTTAGACTCCTTTAAAGAAGCCAACAAAGACTGATTGTCACTAACTTTCGTCATCAATTCTTTCCATTCTTTCACTATCGGTGTTTTTCTATTGTTGCTTTGCCAAATAGTCAATTCGAATTCAGTGGTATCGCACCAGATTTTGAGTTCTTGTATAGACTCCTTCAATGTGACTTCACCTTAAGCTCTCGCAGCTAAAAACTTCAAGTCTTATTCTTTCTGCAAAAGTAAAGTTTGCTTTTCCAAAATGTCTCCGAACTTAAGAGTTTCGACTTTTTTATCTTACAATTTCAATATTGCAAACATTTCCCTCCAATGTTCTTTTTCAAAACAATCCCCTGCACAAAGTTTCAATATCGGGTAGAGTCTTTTGTACGTTTCGACTTAATCTTGGATATATTCGGTAACCAAAGTCCTTTCACCTTGGCCATGTAATTTCTTTATTTGGTCTTGCCATTTCAGATAATAGTCTTAGAAGGTGAATTTGGAACCTATTACTAACCAATCTTCTTGCTCGATTGTCTCTAACTCGCTGTTAAATTGGTCGAAAATGCCCCAAACTTGATCTTGTTCGTTGAGGTCTGCCTTGATTTGGTCTATGTTTTCGAACTGAGGTTTGTCAAGTTCGAAATGCTGGCAGTCGGATTCGAGTTTATTCATTTGTTCTTCTAGTTCTGTCCACTGCTCACGCCACTCTTTAATTTGTTTTGCAAGTTCTTTTGCCAGGTTGGAGTCCAAGATCTAATTGCTCTTGGGACGCAAGCTTCTCCATTTCTGATAGAACTTTTGGACGTTATCATTCGTCTGCTTAACGTTTTCAAGTATGGAGTTTCTGATTTCTTTGGACTAGGACTTCATCGTTTCGTCGAAGTTTTCGAAAGAAACCATGAAATTTTCCCAATTTTTTTGGAGGTTAAGGATGTTTGTGCCTGTCTCACCCAGAGAAGCAATGAGTCTGTTTTTCTTCTCAAGATTTTCCAACTTTTCGGAAAAATCTCTCTTCTAACCCAACAATTACAAATAACTATCTTGAGCATCTTTGATCTCTTACATATTATTCGGCTTTGACTAAAGAATATTGTTGCAACTTTTGATAAAAATCTCGATTTATTCAGTCTCGGTTATTATTTGTTCTTTAAGTTTCTGAATTAATTAGTCGATTATTTGTTATATCCTGTCTCCGACAGACTATTTGAAAGGAATCAAAGAAACAGTGAAACCATGAATTCTCTGTATTTCATTCTCTTTTTCTAAGTCTTTCCTTTTGTTCTTAAGAAGCTTGATGTTGTACTCCCAATCAGTCAGTTTTTGAATGTCGACTGCTGCGACATTCAAAAAGTACAGGCAGGTGTACTCGTTGAATTTTTTGGCTAAACCCAACAGTTCTTAGAAAACTTCTTCTGATCTTGAATATACGATTCCAAGATAATTAGCGTTTTACTAAGGCATCTATTTGAAAATCTCCTAGTTTCCTCCAGCACCTTGGAAAATATTGACTGGATATTCAATAAACTACTTGATATCATGGTAATACTTTTCTTTCAATTGTTCAATTGGGGGTCTGAATTGGATGTTTTTGTTGTTAATTATAAGTTCGATTTGCATGTCTATGTCGTTTTGGAACTCGGACAAACCTTACTAATACTAACACTCAAGGACTTTATACAATTAATAGTCCCAATGGGTCAGCCATGTCTTGCACATTTTTATGTCTTTATTTTGTACACCAAGCTATATCAGTTATTTAACTTGTTCCAGCTTTTGGTTCCATTTGTTTTTCTGCTTGATCAGCGAAATGTTGAACATGGACATGACTTCTTATACAATTTTGGTATGAACCTGTCTCAGTCTGGTGATCTCGTTCTTAATTATGTTGCAAGCTTTCGTAATTTTCTCTAAATAATTTTCAATTTGCTCAGTAGATTCCCAAGTTATTTTGTTAATGTTGCTTCCTTATTACTTAGAACCGACTTCTTTCACCACAGTTTCGAAATGAATGGCTTCGTTTACCAACATAGATTTTTAAGAAGGAATTATCTGTTGGTTCATGGTATTGAAATAGTTAGCGATTTGCTTCAATTGTATTGCATATTTGTAGTATTGTTTGGCATTGTCAACTAGGTCTACTATTTCTTCACCTATTTGACGTTTTTTAAAGCCTAAGTCCATAAGTTGTCTGGTTTCTTTTATTAGTAAAACTAACCTTTGCGAAAAATTCACCACCAGGATACCTTTCATGTCGAATTCCATCATTTAGCCACTAGACTATAGGTAAAGTTCGCTATTCCTCTGTCTCATCATATTGACGATTTCTTGTCTCCAGCTTTCAAACTTCTCATTCTTGAATTCATTCAATTGTTTCTACAGCTGCTCCTGATTTTTATTGAAACTATGAAATTCATTCAAATCTTGCAAAGTTTTCTGACTCACATTCGTTATCTTCTTGACTTTCCCGGCCAGCTGAATGCACCAAACAATTTCGTTTAGGTTCTAAGAAAATACGTGGGCTGATGGAATCGACTCCATGCCGATGATCGGGTCTATAGACTGACCCGATCTTGACTCGAATTCTTCTCTGATCCTGTCAATTTGTTGCTACAAGCTCTGCAAGACCTGGGCTCTTTCATGAAAAAGTTGTTTCATGATGTTAGGCCTTACTAAGAGGGACTGCCAGTTGTTGAATTCTTTCATGGTCTAAATCGGGTTATTGGCACAAGAACTGAAAATGTCGTTTTTAAAGATGCTGGATATTTTGTCGTCGATTTCTTCGAAATTTTGGTTGACCTTGGTCAGCAAAGACTTGAACTAGTCTGAAGTTATGGAGTAAATGTTGGAAATGTCAATGTTGGTGAAGGGTTGAAGTAGGTTCAGGGTGTCGATTTTTATTGAGCTATAGTGTTTTTAAAGTCTTTGTAGTTCTTCAAAGTTTGATCTTACTTACAAAATCTCTTTCAGTCTTTCATTCATGCTCAAAACTGTGGAAAAATCGATGTCTAAGGTGAACTTACGAGTCGTGAAAAACTGGTATATGTATTCTTTTAGAGTTTGCTCGAAAGTAGTCAAGATCCTAATAGACTCGTTCAAACGGATTCTGATCTGGTTGAAAGGAATTTGATTCGGACTAAGGTTGTTGGTTTTCGATAGTTCAGGGAAAATCTAAGAAACTTAGACTCTGTCTGAGTTAGTGAAAGGCTTAAAGATCTGTATGATCTTTTGAATTATAGCAGAACCCATTGACTCGACTAAGTTTTTCAATCGTTCAGGATGGTAAGAAGAAGGACCGAAATTTTGGTTCCAAACTTAGTCAATCACATAAGATGTGACTTCTATCAACTCGACTATCTGCTATATAGGAACATTTTCAATATCCCTCCACTTATCGATTTTCTGGAACTACTAACTATAAAAGTTAGCTTACTAAGCCAAGTTTCGGTTGGGATCTTGCACTAGGTTCTACCAATAATCAAACTCATCACTTGGTTTGCTTATTTGGCTCGTTTCTTGATCTTTATCCTAAGAAAGTTGACTGATAAGCTGGTCTGACAAATGTTTAATATTCATTTGCTTTTCTAGACATGGCTTTAAGGCATCCAGCTGAGATGGCAAGACCAGCAATGGGTTATAAGGCAGCAGTTAAATCGTCACTTAGGACTGGACGTTTTCTGGCCTTATGATTTCCGGCTTGTTCTTGGAGAGGATAATAATATTCGCTGTGGGGTCGTTCATGTTCTGGAAAGAGTAGAATTGGAACCCTCTGCCTTGGATATATCTGATGACAATATGCTTGACAGATGCGTTGTTTAAGAACTCGCCCCATTGTTCCTTGCTTTGGATACCTTGCAGCACTGAACTGTCGGGCAAGTTCAATAAAGCTGTTATGACATTACCCAAGTATTGAGTACGAGGATCTATGTTCATAAAAATATATAAAATATATTGTAACTGGTCAATTCAAATTCAAATTTACACAGTAAAATCAATGTCAATATATTCTATATCAAATCAAGAACTGGTCAGAGATCTTAGTTTTCTTGCTCAAATTGGCTTCTCCTAACGTCGCTCTAATATGTTCTAAAACCATATTCATGAAATAGCTTCCTACAATACCTATAAAAGTGCTGTCGAATATGAGGTCAAAGATGGCAAAAGAAAACACATTGAAGCAGAGCAGGTACATCTCGTTTCCCGCGAACATCGTGGCCGCATAGTCGTTGAGCCTCTTTGGAATCAGCTTGGGCAACTTGATTTCGTCCGTGTTTTCGTCATCGTTGTAGAAGTCTTCAGTAATTTGAGGGAAGGTGATGCCCAAATATTTGGTCAAAGGGTCAATTATGTCGATAATGACTTCTTTTTCCTTATCCTGCATGGCGGCGATGACGAACTTGAATTGGTTAGCAAGTTCGAGTCTTTTTTCTTCCATTTGGATTACCCTTTCTATGTTGTTGAGTTTCCCTTTCCCCTTGATTTCGGTTTCTTCACTCTCGATAACGCTATTAAGTTTCTTTCTGATCCAGTAGGGAATTATTATTTGGAAAGTAAAGTCGTTTTTCTCACTAAATCCTTCTTTTTTGCCATATTCTGAGTCTTTGATGATTTATTCTTGGAGATAAGCGGCGTTTCCTTCTGCTTTGTTACCCTTTTTTTTGTCTCCTGAGTGGATGTAGTACCCCTACAAGTAGTTCTGAAACATAAATATTGAGATGTTAGAGACTCTTGATATATCTACAAAAGATTCGGTTTTCAATTCCGACCAATGCGACCAAATCTTAACAATAACTAAGTTCAAAAAGCCTATTAACAAATACAACATTGAAGAAATACCAAACTTCAGCAGTAAATTTTTCTAAATATTCTACACATTAACATCATAGACATTAGGAGTTTCATAAGCCAAGTTTTCCATATTAAATCCTTAAAGCAAAAAACCTAAAATGAGCAAAGTAAATTCAATCGAAATCTGTCTTTCAGTCTACAATTCGTTATACTCATTCGCAATGAAAAGCATCCTCCATGCAGACAGCTTAACCTTATCAATATGAGCGTCGAATTCATAATCATCAGCCTGACAAGACTTCACTTCAGTCTCCCAATCTACAAAAAATATATCGATCGTACACTACTTGTACACAAAATATCCTATCTAATACAGCTAGAAAATGTACAATATGTATATAGCGTATCTGAAATAATCGTAATAGGAGCTTTCCGAAGTATGGGTATCTTGAGGAATCGGCAAGAACAATACACTGCTGGCCAATTTGTAGAACACTAAGGTGACTGAGCTTACGATGAGCAAAAAGATAAAAGTTCCATTGGAGAAATGCTTTGTCAATTGGTAGATGACCTCTCCTACTAGTCTTGGATATTAGTGCGGTTAACCAAGATTCCTCGTGGGGTTGTATTTGATGTAGCTGTTGAGCTTGAATGCCGCCATGCCTAGAAATATTACAACAAATAGGAAGTAACAGACCCAAGTGATGGTAAAGAACATTCCTTTGCTTTGGGTGTACTCGGATCTGAACATTAAGTCAGCGAATGGTTCTTCTAAACTTCCATCTCTTTGATCTACTTTTCTCTCTATGTATTCGATCTCTAACCATGGAGTAAACATTTGATAGTTACTTTGGTCCTATAGTTTGTGGTGTAAGACTATTTTATTGGCTACTCTAAGTACTTTAGGAATGGATTCTTCACTATCTTTACTGGAGAAGTTATCGATAATGAAAAACTTGGTGACGAATTTGTCATTTTCGGTGGTAGAGTCATCATTAATTTTATTGTCCCCATTTCTCACATTCCTAACCAAAACTGGGATCGGAAAATATGCACTTGCGCCTGTAGCGCTTGCTGCAAATTAGTCTGTCTGTTCGATGAAAAGTTGGTAAAACCTTTAAGGATACAACCTTGTATCGAGAAAATCCGAAAGATCTATACGACATTTCGACAAAAAAGTCGTCCCGAACTAGGACAACAAATTGTAGTCTTCTTCCTAATGAGGACAAAGTAAAAACTCATCAGTGACTCTCTTAATCTAAGTTGTTAACAGATTCCCCGAGACATCATAGACGTTGACGTAGTATTACAGTTAGAACTTTCTATCAGTTTGACCGTCGGTGAAAGCAACCTTCAGGTTACCTCCATCTTCCGTTACTTGGGTGTAAGTCCTTTGATAGAAAAGCCAAGGAAACCTCTCTTTCCAGCCAGGGACGACGTTGTTTCTCGGCTGGGCTTTCTCAGTAATAGTTTAGAACATTTTGCAAGGAGGTGAGTTCAAGTTGTACATCCAGAATATGCAGAGATCGACTAAGTTTCCGCAAGAGATATGGTCCTTTTGGAGACAACCTATAGAGGCGATCAAGTACTTGCTTTACATCCAGTAAGAAGTGAATTTGTTGTCTGATTGTTGGAGGTCGTAGTATTGAATGTCTTCGGCGATTTTTTGGTTGGTATTGTTGAGAAGTTCATTGAAGCTTGTATTTTCAGTGTTAGTGGACATTTCTTTTGGTATACACATATCAAAAACTTAGATGTATTCATTTTTACATTTACAAATTTTATCTTCGTTCCTTTCCATGTTCGTGTCTGGACAGTTTTCACATTTTTGGAAATTCTTTTGAGTTGCGATTGCTGAGTCATCACAAGCTACTGCTAAAGGAGAGTCCAATTTTTGTCCATTCATGTCATATTTGATTATTTGTTTGACTTTTAAATAGTCGCCACAGTTATTAGTATTTCCCGTCCAAGAACAACCGCAACTTTTCTCGTCACATTTTTTACAAATCGTGTCACTGTTGTAGCCAATGAAGTTTGGGTCGCTTTTGTAATAGCCATCCTTGCATCTACACGATCCATTGAATGAAACCTGATTTTCCCTGCAATTTTTGCACTCATATATTAGACTATCGAAGTATTGATCCCTTCCGCAGGAAATTTTACCAGAAACTAAAGGAATTCCAGTGAATGTTTGCTAAATGGACACCTGCAAGATAAGGAGAAACAAAACTAGTTTCATAATTTAAAAATATTTGAATATTTATAGCGATTAGATATAAAATATATTTGTCGATAATAAAGAGTCAGGTCTTATTTGGTTAAAACAAAATATTCGAATTAGTTACTTAAAGCTTCTTGACTAAAATTTTGGGATCAAATTTATTTGTGATATTCGACAAATTATTGAAGTTAAAGTCTATACCAATTTCGAGTCCATTTTAGATGGATTTGCCCGATATTCCATAAACAATTTGATGACATATGATAAAACTACGATCTCCGTTTAAAACTAAATAAATCTAAACTGATTCACATTTAACTATAATTTCAATAGTCGAATATATATAATATTAGAATTTTTTCGATTTGTAAAATGAAATAAAAAGCAATTTAGATCGAACTCAAGACTCCAACTATAAGCAAAAGTCAAACTCCATGTATAAGTCCGAGAAATTCTAATTCCAATTGTCATTATAATTCAAACGTAGATTCTTTGAAAGTTTCTCAAAGCAATAATAACAAATTATAAGTCAGTAGTCATTCAATAAACGATTAGTCCTCCCAACAAGTAATAAGTTAAATAGATTTTATCAAAAGAGCGGGAAACAAAAGGTTATCGAACAAGCTAAACAGAGGAATGATTCACAAGTCTTAGGCTTTTTGTTCTAGAGTCTGGCCATTTTTTAAGACTATTTTACCTGTCGGTTTCGCCATGTATGACGTATTCAGCAATGTGATGTACATCCTCTACCAAACTCATGCTGGCACCATCTATAACTTGATGGTATTTTTCGTATTTCTAGGTCCAGCTGTATAGGCTTTGAGTTGGACTTTGTTTTTGGCAGACTAACTTTCGCAGCATTACTGGTCTAAGAGGCTGAAACAAGTACTCAATGGTGAAACTAAAGACATCAATATCTACAAAAAAGGCAGAACTTATTACATTTGTGTTTATCTTTACTATCAGACAAGAATAGTCTTAGAATTCATTAAATGGGTTTTCCTCGTTTTACCTATGTCATTAATTTTGGCTATTGGAATCGAACTCAAATGTGGACCTATATTTCTCGCTTTGTTTTTGAAGTCAAGGTACAAATTCATAATAACCGACCCAGTAATAAAATATTTCGAGCAAAATTACATTGATTAAGATCAACCAATCCATCAAGACCTTTACTTTGAGTCACAAGATACTACTGACATAATGCAATACCCTGTGGTTGACAAACTCAAACAGCGTTGCTATATAAACTCATACAGACAGTTTCACTGCATGGACGTATTTCGTAAATGCGAATTTTTAGGTAAGACTGGCCAAATGGGTGATGTGGTGTAGACGATTTTCTAAGGCGTGCCACAACTGGTACTACAATTTATCAATAATGAAGGCAATTGGATAGGATGGATTGTCTGGTCTTCTTTCATAACAGGTGCCTTGGTCGTGTTGAACAATTTGAGAATTTGTGCTTAGCTGGTGTTCAATGCTTCCATGAAATCGTTGGTTCAAACTTTGGTTATTTGTGAAAAGAACAAATCGAGCAATAAAAGCGAAATCTTTCAATCATCTTGGATCGATACGATTCATGATTTGTAGATCGACAATATCGAAGACATTAGAGAAGCTTCTAAAATAAGCAAACTTGCTGGTTGCTAAATCAAGAATATAAACATCAATTTTACCTACCAATCTTTTCTAATGGACAAGTTTATTAGATACTTGTAAAGAATGACCGAATAGGGCGTGCAAAACTTATAGAAATTCAATGCCAACTTCAGCTTTTGTAACATGTCGATAGACAACTTTAAATACATCATGAAGTGCGTAAAACTCAGCGAAGACTTAAGGGAATTAGACTTGAATCTGCAAAGATGTTGTATCGGAGACAGGGGATGTAACATAATATACGAAAGCCTGATAGAGCTTAACCAAATAAACTCGGTGAGCTTGAATCTTTCTATTGATTCAAACAAAAACCAAATAACTTCTAAAGGCGCCTAATTGCTTTCTAAGAGGTTCCAAAATTACGACCTTATAAGGTTGGTACTGAATTTTGATAACAATTAACTAAAGGATGATGGATTTAAAGGTATATTGGACTGTTTGCACAACAATACTTAGATGCAATATGTCGACTTGTCCGTAAAGTCGAACAATATTACTGAACAGGGAGGACAAAAGATTGGCAATGCGTTGGGTAAGAATAGGTATTTGCAATACGTCAGACTGAATTTCTGGTTGAACTCGTTAAAAAAGCAAGGAGCTATCAATATTGGTAAGGCGCTTTCAGAAAACAAATACATCAAAGAGTTGAAATTGAACATGGACAAAAATAAGATAGAAACTGAAGGCGCAGCAGCGATAATTCAATGTCTCTAGTTGAACAAGCAATTGCAAACTATTTAGCTAATACTAGGCAACAACAACATTGACTACAAAGGAGTCAGAAGTTTACCTGATGGCTTCAGATCAATTTAAAATCTCCAAGTCGTTCATCTAGACTTGAAATACAACAACATATAATCATTAGGAGCTGAATTCATAGGAAATGCATTAAGATGTTGTGAAGTGTTGTAGGATGTAAATCTTAACCTCATTAAAAACGACATTTAGTCTAGAGGTGTTTAATACATTCTCGACTCGCTCGAGAATAACACTCTAATCCACACGTTAAAACTTGACTTTGACAACAACAACATCGAAGATAACATCAAATTCGACAAGATAAGTTTCTTAAGACATTTGACAGACTTCTACATCAACTTCAATGATAATCGCATCAACCAAAAGTCTTTAGAAAGCATGTCTTATGCTTTGATCAACAAGCTTAATCTTTAGCACCTTCACTTGGAGCTTGCAATGCAAAACTGCGAAAAACCTATCGACATTGTTAACCTTAATTAACTAATCAAACAAAACAACCATCTTTAGTATTTGGAACTGAACCTCAGTCAAAACTTATACGAAGTTGACTAGGTTAAGGAACTGTGTACCATAATTTACGAAAATGGTAGCATTTCCTAGTTGGATTTGCACTTGCTAGGCACCAAGTGTGAACAACTGGAGATCTTAAATGATTTGCCTAAAATCTGGAACAAAAAACACCAAGGCAAGATCAATATATAAAAATGAGTCTAATATATCAATACCTTTGACAGAGTTGTTTGTATTTAGTTTTGCTTTTTTGTAGTTTTTCGATCTTGGATTTGTATTTTTCTTCCTACTTGAGGTGTCTTTGTAGTAAAATTTCGTATTGAGTTTTGTAAAACTCCAATTGCCTTTTCAATTCTTATTGATCATTTTATATTTATTCTAAGTTTTAGTTGCTATTCGTGCAGATCGACTCAATTTGTATTTTTAGTTGTAGTAAGTCGGCGTTTTCTTGTTTAGTAAAATCAAGTTATTTCTCAAGGTTAAGCTGGCTTTCTATAACTTCTAAATGGTCTTAGAACTTGTCCCTTAAATAAGGATCTTTATCCCCGAACAACGTTTTGACCAGATTTTAGTTCTTGTCCCCAATTTCTCCCAAACCTTTTATGTTTTGTCTTAGCTACTAGCAAATTTCTTCGCCTTGATCTTCACTACTGGAGCTATCCTTAAAGTCCAACCTGCTGATTGTAATTTTCTTGATATTTTCCTCTATCTTCTTCTATTCTTGTTTCAACTTTTGCAACAAATTTTAGTTGCTTTTGCTACCTTGAGACTGAGGTTAGACCTTTTGGTAGGAAGTATAAGTTTTTTTGAACTTATTTTTGACCTTGTCGGTCATGGTTTTGTCGAAATACTCGCTGGGTACTTTTCATTCGAAGTTCTCACTGTTGTAAAGGTTGTTTTTTTGACTTGAATTATCGACTCTAGAGTACTGAGACTTGCAATAGTTGAGAGTATATCTCGAACGATCAGACCTGACTGAGTTGTTTTGGCCGAAAATCCGTGTCACGCTGAACAAATTTTTCATCTTTTCCTATGCGAGTTTTTGTTTGATGTTTTGAATTTCTTTTTGTTTAATTTCCAATTGAGAAACTCGAGAGTTGGATTGTTAGCCATTCGGTAAATTTAAATTAAAATAGGGGTTGGGGTTGGGGTTGGGGTTGGGGTTGGGGTTGGGGTTGGGGTTGGGGTTGGGGG
>NW_027171177.1:2500-22137 GCF_036898095.1 Palaemon carinicauda
TTTTAAATTCAGAATAAAATTGATACTTCTTACGCAATATATTTTTGTAATCGAGTTGTTGTTGGTGACTAATTTAAACCTGGATAAATGAAAAATAAGAAGAGGCAAGAATAAGAGGAAAAGGAGAAGAGATCAGAAAGACTTGAATTGTAAGAGTAATCAACAACCTATTCATAAAATTGCTTTTAGATATACATATTATTTTGTTGTGATTGTCAATACTTCTCACCCAGAGAATAAAATATTTTCTCATTCACTAGTGAGATATGATGACATGTTCCACAAGAGACCTTTTTTCCTACGTATAGAAAAGCCTTCAGTGTATAGCTTAGATATATTCACAAGTGACAATGGTTTTGTATCTCGAAAACCTTCCCTAATAAAATCTAACCTAACCTAAGGTAACATGAATAATCCTCTGATAGCTACAGACTACCAGTACGTGAGACTAGTGTACGATGGATATATCTGTGTAAGAAGAGATCTAGGGATAGTGTATAAGGTTCTCGTTGAAATGAAATTGAGTCGAAACATAAATGGCAGACCCAATGGGTACACAGGCCTGTGACACCTTGTATGAGAGTCGAGTCCTAACTTAATTACCCTCAGTCACTTTTTATTTGGAGGATGATCTTAAGTTTTTTTTTTTTTTCAGCGTTCATGAAGTTGGTTAAATTATATGTACTGTATTAACAAGATCTCTAGTAAAAAGTGTCTAAATGGTAAGAGATTGCAAATGAAAATATAAAAGTTAAATAAACAATATCAAATCTTTAACCCTTAATTTTTTTTTCATATGATAATTAATATCATCAAAATAGCTGTTTTATTTGGTTTACTATAATAATAATATCTTAGGCCTTATGGATTTCATTATGAGAAAAATATTGGATGGCTAAAAATTAAAACTTCGAAATTTCTTTTTTGTGATTTGACTTATTATTAGTATTAAATATCATAATTACCATCGGCCTGGAATATTATTCCTTTGAATTGTTTCAATCAAATATCAAGTAAATGAAATGATCATTAATTTCTAAGGAAACATGTTTCATCATATCAACAACATAATTCTTTTAACCTGTATCTTAACCTTTTATATTTTACCCGGAAGCGATTCTCTCTCTCTCTCTCTCTCTCTCTCTCTCTCTCTCTCTCTCTCTCTCTCTCTCTCTCTCTCTCTCTCTCTCTCTCTCTTAAGTTTATCTCTTTGATATCCTCACAGGTATCTCCCTCTCTCCCAATTATCCCTTTTGAATCTCAGTCATGGGTAGCACCTTTGCCAGCGGGAAAAGGCTACGTCAACCGTTGTGTAGCAGAGAGAGAGAGAGAGAGAGAGAGAGAGAGAGAGAGAGAGAGAGAGAGAGGCCCAGTCTCCTACCCTATTCAACTTCTGTTTTAAAACGAGAGAGAGAGAGAGAGAGAGAGAGAGAGAGAGAGAGAGAGAGAGAGAGAGAGGAGAGAGAGAGACTTAATCTACATTTCCTTCTATTCCTATTTCTAAAAGACTTCAGAAAGAGAGAGAGAGAGAGAGAGAGAGAGAGAGAGAGAGAGAGAGAGAGAGAGAGAGAGACTTAATCTACATTCCAATTCAAGACTCCAATAGCAATCCAATAAGAAAATGAAAAATAAAAATATAAACAAGATGAAATCATTTCTAAAAAGAAAAAAAAAGACTCACGAAGCAATGAGTGACGAAGAAAAAACCAATTGACCATAAACATGACAATCTCATTTTACTTCTCCATTTCATAACGGGAATGAGATCGCTCTTTCTTCATCTCGTTTGCTCAGAAGGATTACTGAGTAAATCTTAGTTATGATTTTTTTCCATTTGTTAAAATATTCAAATTTTATTGGGTTATAATTGGGGCTTATGTTATCTTTTAGATTATTTTTTATCATTTAGTAGTTTGTTTATTATTCTTTCTCCATTTTTTTTTATCAAACTTATTAAAACATTTTAAACTCTCTTTTGACCTGTATTTTCATTATATGGTCTCCTCCCTTTTTAAGTTATCCATGAAACCATCCATTTAGCTTTTTATATTGTTCAAATCATGGGATTTGGAAAAAAGTGATATTTTCACTCTTATTAGATCATTACACCAGATTACACATAGTGACATTATTGTCCTTCATAAACAAAATTTGTAAATTTTTCAGTTAAAACGAACATATATAAAAAGATATAAGTAAAAAGAACTAAATCTCATCTTTACAATAGATAAGTTATGAACAAGTATATATCTAATAAAAAATCATTGAAATAATCCTCTGATGAAGAAAGACTATTAAATAATTTCATTTAATAGTTACGGGAAAATGACAGAACATAATCAGAGAAAAAACTATTTTCGTTGCCTTATATTTATCAGCAAATATTCTAACAACTCCAACGTATAGAAGAAGAAGAAGAAAAAGAAGAAGAAGACGACACTAGAATATTGAATACTCCAGCATAGAAGCAAGACCTTCCAACAATACAGCGAAGGTCACCCAAGGGAAAAGTGACCCCTGGTCATAAAGTCGAGATTCTTTACTGAATACCTTTTTTGGGGTTTTATATTATACTAAGTTGGTCTTTTGTCCGCACTGGCTCTTGCCCAATAAGAGGCATATTATATTAATATCTTATTAAGAAGAAGGATAGATTAAGCAAAATCTAATTTAAATAGGTCTTCCACAAATGTGGAGAATGTTTACAATTGTATATTCGAAGTAAATATGGAGAAAAATAGATTGAAAATGACCACACTCGTTTTATTTCTCTTCAATCGTCATCTTTGACGCTATAGAAAACAAGGTTAGCTCGTTGACTGATAGAGAGAGAGAGAGAGAGAGAGAGAGAGAGAGAGAGAGAGAGAGAGAGAGAGAGAGAGAGAGAGAGAGAGAGAGAGAGAGAGAGAGAGAAACAATTAATTCTCAGCCAATGTTCTTTTCCCTTTTATTTAGGTCTTTCTTCTCCCCATCTCATTCGACCGGAAATAAACGGATCATTTGACCTGATATAAATGATTGACATCGAAACAAAGATGATTATTATCCAAATGAGATTAGCGAGGCACGTTCTGTAGGGCCCATATTAAAAACATGGCCCTCGGATCTTTGGATTTAAGAAAATACAGTTATTATTATTATTATTATTATTATTATTATTATTATTATTATTATTATTATTATTATTATTATTATTATTATTATTATTATTATTATTATTATCATTATTAGAATACAACACTTACTTGAAAATCAGGATACTATAAGCCCAAGGGATCCAATAGGGAAAATAATCCAGTGAGGAGAGGAAATAAGGAATTAGATAGTGTACCCTTAAGTAAGAGAAATCTAACTCAAATTAGTAAAGGAAAATTGTGTTATTATTATTATTATTATTATTATTATTATTATTATTATTATTATTATTATTATTATTATTATTATTATTATTATTGTTGTTAAAATACAACACTTACTTGAAAATCAGGATACTATAAGCCCAAGGGATCCAATAAGGAAAATAACCCAGTGAGGAGAGAAAATAAGCAATTAGATAGTATACCCTTAAGCAAGAGAACCCTAACTCCAAATAGTGAAAGAAAATTGTGTTATTATTATTATTATAATTATTATTATTATTATCATTAGTATTAACTAAGCTAAAACCCCAGGCTTCAAATCAGGTTGTTATAAGCCCAAGGGACCCAATAGGAAAAATAGCCCAGTGAGGAAAGGATATAAGGAAACAGAAAGAATAGGACACCTGAGTGTACTGTCAAGTAAGAGAAGCCTAATCCAAGAAGACAATGGAAGACCATGATCCAGAGGCTATGGCACTACCCAAGACTAGAGGACAATATCTTGATTTGATATTAAACTCTCTTAAAAAAGATGCTTTACATAACTAAAGAGAATAACATAGAATAGATAAACACTTAAAATGAAGATTGGATCCCTGGAGATTGTGAAAGAAGCATGGGAAGGAAAGAAGAAGATGGATTGAAGAGGTAAGAACGTTTGCTGTTTTTGACTGGCATACAAAGACCATAAACAGACACAAGTGGAAGGACATGTCTGATTTCTTTATTTTGCAGTTATATATATATATATATATATATATATATATATATATATATATATATATATATATATATATATATATATATATATATATATATATGTATATATATATATATATATATATATATATATATTTTTTTCAAAAAGGCCCATAAAAGAAACACAGGAAATATGAATAAATCACACTATATTTCGGTCAATAAACATCGACCCTCTTCAGGATGTAAAGTACAAGTGAGGCTTACAGTGGAGAGTGACGGTTTATATATGAAAGCAAAAGGGTGTGTTCAATTGTTCTATAGTTGTTATAATTGCTGGAAGGATTAGCCAAATTTAATTACATCCAGGTGCGTGTTCTTATTGTTGAGCCGCTTGGAGGAAGTCTTGACCTCTGATGCATGTCTGGTGGCCGGTCTCCGTGGATTATCTTCTTAATGATAGGGTTGAGAAGAGTATTGTCCACTGTGTCAGCTTTCCATTGGCCCCCACATAGGTTCATTGTGTTTGATTGATTTATGATGGCTGATTCCAGGATTTTCCTTCTGTACGGACAGGTACTCTTAAAAAGCAAAGACGACTCACTCCAGTTAATCTGGTGCCCTAAATCCCTAAGGTGAATGAAAATCCCCGAGTTTTCATACCCATATCTAACAGATCTTTTGTGTTCGGATAATCTTTGAGATAGCGAACGGCCAGTTTGCCCAACGTACACTTTTTCACAATCCCTGCATGGTACTTTGTAAACGCCGGATTCTATCTCTCTTTTATTTTGATAAACATTAATAAGGGCGCTTCCTATGGTCTTTGGATATGAAAAAACAAAGGGGTTCTCAGTTTTGATATGATTTGTTATATTTTTAATACCTTCTATATATGGGAGTTTTATCTTATTTTTAAAATCTCTTTGGTTAGTAACATCATGATCTTTATAATATATCGTGTTGGCTTTGTTGATGGCCTTTTCTATGACATACGTCGGGTAGAATAGCTGGGCGAGTTGTTTACGGATGATTTCAAATTCTTTATTTAGGTAGGCTGGGGAACAAATTCTCAAACCTCTAAGAAATAGATTGCAAGCTACTCCAATTTTTACAGAAATGTCGTGATAACTAAAAAAATGAATGTAGGAAATAGAGAAAGTTGGTTTTCTATACACAGTAAAATTATACCCCGTCGATTCCCTTATAATTAGTATGTCCAAAAAAGCTAATTTTCCATCTTTTTCCCATTCAGTTTTAAATTTTATGCTAGGGACTAGGGAATTTAGATTATTGAAAAATATATTGAAATCTCCCCAGCTATCATCCCAATATGTGAAAATGTCATCAACATAGCGTTGCCAAACCATGTTTGTAGGTTTAATTGTTGTTAAAATTTCTGTTTCAAAGTATTCCATGTAGAGGTTAGCTAAAATTGGAGATAACGGGCTGCCCATACTACAACCAAATTTCTGTTTGTAAAAATTTCCATTGAAAGAGAAAACGTTATTTGACACGCTTAGTTTAATTAACTTAATTGTTTTTTCAATACCGAGGGGGAAGTGATCTTCGTAAGGGATTAATTTTTCCCTCAAGAAACCTAATACGTCGTTGATCGGGACCTTTGTAAATAGGGATTCTACGTCAAGACTCAAGAGTTTTACATTGTTTACCGGGATATTTAATCTATTGAATTTCTGGATGAAGTCCTCTGCATGCTTAATATGAGCTGAAGAAAAGCTCCCTAGAAAGGGAGACAGCAAGTCTGCTAACCATTTTGATAAATTATATATAAATGACCCTTTACATGAGACGATTGGGCGTAAGGGAATACCGTCCTTATGAGTTTTTGGGAGCCCGTAAAAATATGGCAACGAGGGGTTCATGACTTTGAATTTTTCTAAGACCTCGATGTCTTTTTTATTATTTCCGATTTTTCTTACGGATTTGAAAAACTCCGGAGCAACAGAGTTACGGGGATCTTTTGTTAGCTTTTCATATGTAGTGTCATCGTTTAGGAGTTGTTGAACTTTGTTGACATACGTCTCTTTATCAAGAATGACTATTTTTCCGTCTTTATCCGATTTTGTGATGATGATATTATCGGTTTTGTTTAATGAAAAAATTGCATTATGAAACCTTCTGGGAAGCGGATTTTTACTGTTACTTTGTTCTAATGCATTTAACAAGATTCCTTTTAGGCAAGTTTCATCTTTTTCAAAATTGTTTTTAGAGAAATGTTTATCGAAGGCCACCACATAATCAAAATGACTTTCCCGTCCGGGTTTCATGGCAAAAGAGATACCTAGATTCAGAGCTGTTTGCTCATTCACTGTGAGTGGACGGTTCGATAAATTCAAAACGTTATTTTCCAATCCTAAATTATTCCATGTACTATTTCGTATGAGTCTTTCTAATTTATTATTCAATTTCTCGGAGTGAGTCACACTACTATTAATAGCACCAGTCAGCACATATGAAGAAAGATCTCTGTACATACCATCATCTCGGCAAAGCAGACGAAGAGATACCCCCAATTCACTTATATTCCTCCGTGATACATAGATGTCATGATTTGCTGACATAATTCGTTCTTGCAGAAATGTCCTGGAGGAATTAGGAAAGGGGTCCGATGTTGATGTCCAGCGTGAAAAGCCATACATTTTTGGTATAACTTGTTCTTGCAGACACTCTTCAAGAAACCATTTCTGGTTTTTCCTCCGGTGAAGTCCCTGCACAAGTCGTTCATAACGTCTGAATATATGCTTGATATCGGCATTCCAACTGAAGATATGGAAAAAACGAAGGGGTTCCATGATGGGCTAATATGTCTTATTTATAACTGTAATCGAACAGTTTAACATGTTTTTTCAAAAAGGCCCATAAAAGAAACACAGGAAATATGAATAAATCACACTATATTTCGGTCAATAAACATCGACCCTCTTCAGGATGTAAAGTACAAGTGAGGCTTACAGTGGAGAGTGACGGTTTATATATGAAAGCAAAAGGGTGTGTTCAATTGTTCTATAGTTGTTATAATTGCTGGAAGGATTAGCCAAATTTAATTACATCCAGGTGCGTGTTCTTATTGTTGAGCCGCTTGGAGGAAGTCTTGACCTCTGATGCATGTCTGGTGGCCGGTCTCCGTGGATTATCTTCTTAATGATAGGGTTGAGAAGAGTATTGTCCACTGTGTCAGCTTTCCATTGGCCCCCACATAGGTTCATTGTGTTTGATTGATTTATGATGGCTGATTCCAGGATTTTCCTTCTGTACGGACAGGTACTCTTAAAAAGCAAAGACGACTCACTCCAGTTAATCTGGTGCCCTAAATCCCTAAGGTGAATGAAAATCCCCGAGTTTTCATACCCATATCTAACAGATCTTTTGTGTTCGGATAATCTTTGAGATAGCGAACGGCCAGTTTGCCCAACGTACACTTTTTCACAATCCCTGCATGGTACTTTGTAAACGCCGGATTCTATCTCTCTTTTATTTTGATAAACATTAATAAGGGCGCTTCCTATGGTCTTTGGATATGAAAAAACAAAGGGGTTCTCAGTTTTGATATGATTTGTTATATTTTTAATACCTTCTATATATGGGAGTTTTATCTTATTTTTAAAATCTCTTTGGTTAGTAACATCATGATCTTTATAATATATCGTGTTGGCTTTGTTGATGGCCTTTTCTATGACATACGTCGGGTAGAATAGCTGGGCGAGTTGTTTACGGATGATTTCAAATTCTTTATTTAGGTAGGCTGGGGAACAAATTCTCAAACCTCTAAGAAATAGATTGCAAGCTACTCCAATTTTTACAGAAATGTCGTGATAACTAAAAAAATGAATGTAGGAAATAGAGAAAGTTGGTTTTCTATACACAGTAAAATTATACCCCGTCGATTCCCTTATAATTAGTATGTCCAAAAAAGCTAATTTTCCATCTTTTTCCCATTCAGTTTTAAATTTTATGCTAGGGACTAGGGAATTTAGATTATTGAAAAATATATTGAAATCTCCCCAGCTATCATCCCAATATGTGAAAATGTCATCAACATAGCGTTGCCAAACCATGTTTGTAGGTTTAATTGTTGTTAAAATTTCTGTTTCAAAGTATTCCATGTAGAGGTTAGCTAAAATTGGAGATAACGGGCTGCCCATACTACAACCAAATTTCTGTTTGTAAAAATTTCCATTGAAAGAGAAAACGTTATTTGACACGCTTAGTTTAATTAACTTAATTGTTTTTTCAATACCGAGGGGGAAGTGATCTTCGTAAGGGATTAATTTTTCCCTCAAGAAACCTAATACGTCGTTGATCGGGACCTTTGTAAATAGGGATTCTACGTCAAGACTCAAGAGTTTTACATTGTTTACCGGGATATTTAATCTATTGAATTTCTGGATGAAGTCCTCTGCATGCTTAATATGAGCTGAAGAAAAGCTCCCTAGAAAGGGAGACAGCAAGTCTGCTAACCATTTTGATAAATTATATATAAATGACCCTTTACATGAGACGATTGGGCGTAAGGGAATACCGTCCTTATGAGTTTTTGGGAGCCCGTAAAAATATGGCAACGAGGGGTTCATGACTTTGAATTTTTCTAAGACCTCGATGTCTTTTTTATTATTTCCGATTTTTCTTACGGATTTGAAAAACTCCGGAGCAACAGAGTTACGGGGATCTTTTGTTAGCTTTTCATATGTAGTGTCATCGTTTAGGAGTTGTTGAACTTTGTTGACATACGTCTCTTTATCAAGAATGACTATTTTTCCGTCTTTATCCGATTTTGTGATGATGATATTATCGGTTTTGTT
The DNA here is from genome assembly GCF_036898095.1 of Palaemon carinicauda. Taxonomy (NCBI): domain Eukaryota; kingdom Metazoa; phylum Arthropoda; class Malacostraca; order Decapoda; family Palaemonidae; genus Palaemon; species Palaemon carinicauda. Next base: position 11,382 of record NW_027171177.1, read on the forward strand.
TAATGAAAAAATTGCATTATGAAACCTTCTGGGAAGCGGATTTTTACTGTTACTTTGTTCTAATGCATTTAACAAGATTCCTTTTAGGCAAGTTTCATCTTTTTCAAAATTGTTTTTAGAGAAATGTTTATCGAAGGCCACCACATAATCAAAATGACTTTCCCGTCCGGGTTTCATGGCAAAAGAGATACCTAGATTCAGAGCTGTTTGCTCATTCACTGTGAGTGGACGGTTCGATAAATTCAAAACGTTATTTTCCAATCCTAAATTATTCCATGTACTATTTCGTATGAGTCTTTCTAATTTATTATTCAATTTCTCGGAGTGAGTCACACTACTATTAATAGCACCAGTCAGCACATATGAAGAAAGATCTCTGTACATACCATCATCTCGGCAAAGCAGACGAAGAGATACCCCCAATTCACTTATATTCCTCCGTGATACATAGATGTCATGATTTGCTGACATAATTCGTTCTTGCAGAAATGTCCTGGAGGAATTAGGAAAGGGGTCCGATGTTGATGTCCAGCGTGAAAAGCCATACATTTTTGGTATAACTTGTTCTTGCAGACACTCTTCAAGAAACCATTTCTGGTTTTTCCTCCGGTGAAGTCCCTGCACAAGTCGTTCATAACGTCTGAATATATGCTTGATATCGGCATTCCAACTGAAGATATGGAAAAAACGAAGGGGTTCCATGATGGGCTAATATGTCTTATTTATAACTGTAATCGAACAGTTTAACATGTTTTTTCAAAAAGGCCCATAAAAGAAACACAGGAAATATGAATAAATCACACTATATTTCGGTCAATAAACATCGACCCTCTTCAGGATGTAAAGTACAAGTGAGGCTTACAGTGGAGAGTGACGGTTTATATATGAAAGCAAAAGGGTGTGTTCAATTGTTCTATAGTTGTTATAATTGCTGGAAGGATTAGCCAAATTTAATTACATCCAGGTGCGTGTTCTTATTGTTGAGCCGCTTGGAGGAAGTCTTGACCTCTGATGCATGTCTGGTGGCCGGTCTCCGTGGATTATCTTCTTAATGATAGGGTTGAGAAGAGTATTGTCCACTGTGTCAGCTTTCCATTGGCCCCCACATAGGTTCATTGTGTTTGATTGATTTATGATGGCTGATTCCAGGATTTTCCTTCTGTACGGACAGGTACTCTTAAAAAGCAAAGACGACTCACTCCAGTTAATCTGGTGCCCTAAATCCCTAAGGTGAATGAAAATCCCCGAGTTTTCATACCCATATCTAACAGATCTTTTGTGTTCGGATAATCTTTGAGATAGCGAACGGCCAGTTTGCCCAACGTACACTTTTTCACAATCCCTGCATGGTACTTTGTAAACGCCGGATTCTATCTCTCTTTTATTTTGATAAACATTAATAAGGGCGCTTCCTATGGTCTTTGGATATGAAAAAACAAAGGGGTTCTCAGTTTTGATATGATTTGTTATATTTTTAATACCTTCTATATATGGGAGTTTTATCTTATTTTTAAAATCTCTTTGGTTAGTAACATCATGATCTTTATAATATATCGTGTTGGCTTTGTTGATGGCCTTTTCTATGACATACGTCGGGTAGAATAGCTGGGCGAGTTGTTTACGGATGATTTCAAATTCTTTATTTAGGTAGGCTGGGGAACAAATTCTCAAACCTCTAAGAAATAGATTGCAAGCTACTCCAATTTTTACAGAAATGTCGTGATAACTAAAAAAAATGAATGTAGGAAATAGAGAAAGTTGGTTTTCTATACACAGTAAAATTATACCCCGTCGATTCCCTTATAATTAGTATGTCCAAAAAAGCTAATTTTCCATCTTTTTCCCATTCAGTTTTAAATTTTATGCTAGGGACTAGGGAATTTAGATTATTGAAAAATATATTGAAATCTCCCCAGCTATCATCCCAATATGTGAAAATGTCATCAACATAGCGTTGCCAAACCATGTTTGTAGGTTTAATTGTTGTTAAAATTTCTGTTTCAAAGTATTCCATGTAGAGGTTAGCTAAAATTGGAGATAACGGGCTGCCCATACTACAACCAAATTTCTGTTTGTAAAAATTTCCATTGAAAGAGAAAACGTTATTTGACACGCTTAGTTTAATTAACTTAATTGTTTTTTCAATACCGAGGGGGAAGTGATCTTCGTAAGGGATTAATTTTTCCCTCAAGAAACCTAATACGTCGTTGATCGGGACCTTTGTAAATAGGGATTCTACGTCAAGACTCAAGAGTTTTACATTGTTTACCGGGATATTTAATCTATTGAATTTCTGGATGAAGTCCTCTGCATGCTTAATATGAGCTGAAGAAAAGCTCCCTAGAAAGGGAGACAGCAAGTCTGCTAACCATTTTGATAAATTATATATAAATGACCCTTTACATGAGACGATTGGGCGTAAGGGAATACCGTCCTTATGAGTTTTTGGGAGCCCGTAAAAATATGGCAACGAGGGGTTCATGACTTTGAATTTTTCTAAGACCTCGATGTCTTTTTTATTATTTCCGATTTTTCTTACGGATTTGAAAAACTCCGGAGCAACAGAGTTACGGGGATCTTTTGTTAGCTTTTCATATGTAGTGTCATCGTTTAGGAGTTGTTGAACTTTGTTGACATACGTCTCTTTATCAAGAATGACTATTTTTCCGTCTTTATCCGATTTTGTGATGATGATATTATCGGTTTTGTTTAATGAAAAAATTGCATTATGAAACCTTCTGGGAAGCGGATTTTTACTGTTACTTTGTTCTAATGCATTTAACAAGATTCCTTTTAGGCAAGTTTCATCTTTTTCAAAATTGTTTTTAGAGAAATGTTTATCGAAGGCCACCACATAATCAAAATGACTTTCCCGTCCGGGTTTCATGGCAAAAGAGATACCTAGATTCAGAGCTGTTTGCTCATTCACTGTGAGTGGACGGTTCGATAAATTCAAAACGTTATTTTCCAATCCTAAATTATTCCATGTACTATTTCGTATGAGTCTTTCTAATTTATTATTCAATTTCTCGGAGGTATTGGGGGTATCTCTTCGTCTGCTTTGCCGAGATGATGGTATGTACAGAGATCTTTCTTCATATGTGCTGACTGGTGCTATTAATAGTAGTGTGACTCACTCCGAGAAATTGTATAATAAATTAGAAAGACTCATACGAAATAGTACATGGAATAATTTAGGATTGGAAAATAACGTTTTGAATTTATCGAACCGTCCACTCACAGTGAATGAGCAAACAGCTCTGAATCTAGGTATCTCTTTTGCCATGAAACCCGGACGGGAAAGTCATTTTGATTATGTGGTGGCCTTCGATAAACATTTCTCTAAAAACAATTTTGAAAAAGATGAAACTTGCCTAAAAGGAATCTTGTTAAATGCATTAGAACAAAGTAACAGTAAAAATCCGCTTCCCAGAAGGTTTCATAATGCAATTTTTTCATTAAACAAAACCGATAATATCATCATCACAAAATCGGATAAAGACGGAAAAATAGTCATTCTTGATAAAGAGGACGTATGTCAACAAAGTTCAACAACTCCTAAACGATGACACTACATATGAAAAGCTAACAAAAGATCCCCGTAACTCTGTTGCTCCGGAGTTTTTCAAATCCGTAAGAAAAATCGGAAATAATAAAAAAGACATCGAGGTCTTAGAAAAATTCAAAGTCATGAACCCCTCGTTGCCATATTTTTACGGGCTCCCAAAAACTCATAAGGACGGTATTCCCTTACGCCCAATCGTCTCATGTAAAGGGTCATTTATATATAATTTATCAAAATGGTTAGCAGACTTGCTGTCTCCCTTTCTAGGGAGCTTTTCTTCAGCTCATATTAAGCATGCAGAGGACTTCATCCAGAAATTCAATAGATTAAATATCCCGGTAAACAATGTAAAACTCTTGAGTCTTGACGTAGAATCCCTATTTACAAAGGTCCCGATCAACGACGTATTAGGTTTCTTGAGGGAAAAATTAATCCCTTACGAAGATCACTTCCCCCTCGGTATTGAAAAAACAATTAAGTTAATTAAACTAAGCGTGTCAAATAACGTTTTCTCTTTCAATGGAAATTTTTACAAACAGAAATTTGGTTGTAGTATGGGCAGCCCGTTATCTCCAATTTTAGCTAACCTCTACATGGAATACTTTGAAACAGAAATTTTAACAACAATTAAACCTACAAACATGGTTTGGCAACGCTATGTTGATGACATTTTCACATATTGGGATGATAGCTGGGGAGATTTCAATATATTTTTCAATAATCTAAATTCCCTAGTCCCTAGCATAAAATTTAAAACTGAATGGGAAAAAGATGGAAAATTAGCTTTTTTGGACATACTAATTATAAGGGAATCGACGGGGTATAATTTTACTGTGTATAGAAAACCAACTTTCTCTATTTCCTACATTCATTTTTTTAGTTATCACGACATTTCTGTAAAAATTGGAGTAGCTTGCAATCTATTTCTTAGAGGTTTGAGAATTTGTTCCCCAGCCTACCTAAATAAAGAATTTGAAATCATCCGTAAACAACTCGCCCAGCTATTCTACCCGACGTATGTCATAGAAAAGGCCATCAACAAAGCCAACACGATATATTATAAAGATCATGATGTTACTAACCAAAGAGATTTTAAAAATAAGATAAAACTCCCATATATAGAAGGTATTAAAAATATAACAAATCATATCAAAACTGAGAACCCCTTTGTTTTTTCATATCCAAAGACCATAGGAAGCGCCCTTATTAATGTTTATCAAAATAAAAGAGAGATAGAATCCGGCGTTTACAAAGTACCATGCAGGGATTGTGAAAAAGTGTACGTTGGGCAAACTGGCCGTTCGCTATCTCAAAGATTATCCGAACACAAAAGATCTGTTAGATATGGGTATGAAAACTCGGGGATTTTCATTCACCTTAGGGATTTAGGGCACCAGATTAACTGGAGTGAGTCGTCTTTGCTTTTTAAGAGTACCTGTCCGTACAGAAGGAAAATCCTGGAATCAGCCATCATAAATCAATCAAACACAATGAACCTATGTGGGGGCCAATGGAAAGCTGACACAGTGGACAATACTCTTCTCAACCCTATCATTAAGAAGATAATCCACGGAGACCGGCCACCAGACATGCATCAGAGGTCAAGACTTCCTCCAAGCGGCTCAACAATAAGAACACGCACCTGGATGTAATTAAATTTGGCTAATCCTTCCAGCAATTATAACAACTATAGAACAATTGAACACACCCTTTTGCTTTCATATATAAACCGTCACTCTCCACTGTAAGCCTCACTTGTACTTTACATCCTGAAGAGGGTCGATGTTTATTGACCGAAATATAGTGTGATTTATTCATATTTCCTGTGTTTCTTTTATGGGCCTTTTTGAAAAAACATGTTAAACTGTTCGATTACAGTTATAAATAAGACATATTAGCCCATCATGGAACCCCTTCGTTTTTTCCATATCTTCAGTTGGAATGCCGATATCAAGCATATATTCAGACGTTATGAACGACTTGTGCAGGGACTTCACCGGAGGAAAAACCAGAAATGGTTTCTTGAAGAGTGTCTGCAAGAACAAGTTATACCAAAAATGTATGGCTTTTCACGCTGGACATCAACATCGGACCCCTTTCCTAATTCCTCCAGGACATTTCTGCAAGAACGAATTATGTCAGCAAATCATGACATCTATGTATCACGGAGGAATATAAGTGAATTGGGGGGTATCTCTTCGTCTGCTTTGCCGAGATGATGGTATGTACAGAGATCTTTCTTCATATGTGCTGACTGGTGCTATTAATAGTAGTGTGACTCACTCCGAGAAATTGAATAATAAATTAGAAAGACTCATACGAAATAGTACATGGAATAATTTAGGATTGGAAAATAACGTTTTGAATTTATCGAACCGTCCACTCACAGTGAATGAGCAAACAGCTCTGAATCTAGGTATCTCTTTTGCCATGAAACCCGGACGGGAAAGTCATTTTGATTATGTGGTGGCCTTCGATAAACATTTCTCTAAAAACAATTTTGAAAAAGATGAAACTTGCCTAAAAGGAATCTTGTTAAATGCATTAGAACAAAGTAACAGTAAAAATCCGCTTCCCAGAAGGTTTCATAATGCAATTTTTTCATTAAACAAAACCGATAATATCATCATCACAAAATCGGATAAAGACGGAAAAATAGTCATTCTTGATAAAGAGACGTATGTCAACAAAGTTCAACAACTCCTAAACGATGACACTACATATGAAAAGCTAACAAAAGATCCCCGTAACTCTGTTGCTCCGGAGTTTTTCAAATCCGTAAGAAAAATCGGAAATAATAAAAAAGACATCGAGGTCTTAGAAAAATTCAAAGTCATGAACCCCTCGTTGCCATATTTTTACGGGCTCCCAAAAACTCATAAGGACGGTATTCCCTTACGCCCAATCGTCTCATGTAAAGGGTCATTTATATATAATTTATCAAAATGGTTAGCAGACTTGCTGTCTCCCTTTCTAGGGAGCTTTTCTTCAGCTCATATTAAGCATGCAGAGGACTTCATCCAGAAATTCAATAGATTAAATATCCCGGTAAACAATGTAAAACTCTTGAGTCTTGACGTAGAATCCCTATTTACAAAGGTCCCGATCAACGACGTATTAGGTTTCTTGAGGGAAAAATTAATCCCTTACGAAGATCACTTCCCCCTCGGTATTGAAAAAACAATTAAGTTAATTAAACTAAGCGTGTCAAATAACGTTTTCTCTTTCAATGGAAATTTTTACAAACAGAAATTTGGTTGTAGTATGGGCAGCCCGTTATCTCCAATTTTAGCTAACCTCTACATGGAATACTTTGAAACAGAAATTTTAACAACAATTAAACCTACAAACATGGTTTGGCAACGCTATGTTGATGACATTTTCACATATTGGGATGATAGCTGGGGAGATTTCAATATATTTTTCAATAATCTAAATTCCCTAGTCCCTAGCATAAAATTTAAAACTGAATGGGAAAAAGATGGAAAATTAGCTTTTTTGGGACATACTAATTATAAGGGAATCGACGGGGTATAATTTTACTGTGTATAGAAAACCAACTTTCTCTATTTCCTACATTCATTTTTTTAGTTATCACGACATTTCTGTAAAAATTGGAGTAGCTTGCAATCTATTTCTTAGAGGTTTGAGAATTTGTTCCCCAGCCTACCTAAATAAAGAATTTGAAATCATCCGTAAACAACTCGCCCAGCTATTCTACCCGACGTATGTCATAGAAAAGGCCATCAACAAAGCCAACACGATATATTATAAAGATCATGATGTTACTAACCAAAGAGATTTTAAAAATAAGATAAAACTCCCATATATAGAAGGTATTTAAAAATATAACAAATCATATCAAAAACTGAGAACCCCTTTGTTTTTTCATATCCAAAGACCATAGGAAGCGCCCTTATTAATGTTTATCAAAATAAAAGAGAGATAGAATCCGGCGTTTACAAAGTACCATGCATGGATTGTGAAAAAGTGTACGTTGGGCAAACTGGCCGTTCGCTATCTCAAAGATTATCCGAACACAAAAGATCTGTTAGATATGGTATGAAAACTCGGGGATTTTCATTCACCTTAGGGATTTAGGGCACCAGATTAACTGGAGTGAGTCGTCTTTGCTTTTTAAGAGTACCTGTCCGTACAGAAGGAAAATCCTGGAATCAGCCATCATAAATCAATCAAACACAATGAACCTATGTGGGGGCCAATGGAAAGCTGACACAGTGGACAATACTCTTCTCAACCCCTATCATTAAGAAGATAAATCCACGGAGACCGGCCACCAGACATGCATCAGAGGTCAAGACTTCCTCCAAGCGGCTCAACAATAAGAACACGCACCTGGATGTAATTAAATTTGGCTAATCCTTCCAGCAATTATAACAACTATAGAACAATTGAACACACCCTTTTGCTTTCATATATAAACCGTCACTCTCCACTGTAAGCCTCACTTGTACTTTACATCCTGAAGAGGGTCGATGTTTATTGACCGAAATATAGTGTGATTTATTCATATTTCCTGTGTTTCTTTTATGGGCCTTTTTGAAAAAACATGTTAAACTGTTCGATTACAGTTATAAATAAGACATATTAGCCCATCATGGAACCCCTTCGTTTTTTCCATATCTTCAGTTGGAATGCCGATATCAAGCATATATTCAGACGTTATGAACGACTTGTGCAGGGACTTCACCGGAGGAAAAACCAGAAATGGTTTCTTGAAGAGTGTCTGCAAGAACAAGTTATACCAAAAATGTATGGCTTTTCACGCTGGACATCAACATCGGACCCCTTTCCTAATTCCTCCAGGACATTTCTGCAATGAACGAATTATGTCAGCAAATCATGACATCTATGTATCACGGAGGAATATAAGTGAATTGGGGGTATCTCTTCGTCTGCTTTGCCGAGATGAATGGTATGTACAGAGATCCTTTCTTCATATGTGCTGACTGGTGCTATTAATAGTAGTGTGACTCACTCCGAGAAATTGAATAATAAATTAGAAAGGACTCATACGAAATAGTACATGGAATAATTTAGGATTGGAAAATAACGTTTTGAATTTATCGAACCGTCCCACTCACAGTGAATGAGCAAACAGCTCTGAATCTAGGTATCTCTTTTGCCATGAAACCCGGACGGGAAAGTCATTTTGATTATGTGGTGGCCTTCGATAAACATTTCTCTAAAAACAATTTTGAAAAAGATGAAACTTGCCTAAAAGGAATCTTGTTAAATGCATTAGAACAAAGTAACAGTAAAAATCCGCTTCCCCAGAAGGTTTCATAATGCAATTTTTTCATTAAACAAAACCGATAATATCATCATCACAAAATCGGATAAAGACGGAAAAATAGTCATTCTTGATAAAGAGACGTATGTCAACAAAGTTCAACAACTCCTAAACGATGACACTACATATGAAAAGCTAACAAAAGATCCCCGTAACTCTTGTTGCTCCGGAGTTTTTCAAATCCGTAAGAAAAATCGGAAATAATAAAAAAGACATCGAGGTCTTAGAAAAATTCAAAGTCATGAACCCCTCGTTGCCATATTTTTACGGGCTCCCAAAAAACTCATAAGGACGGTATTCCCTTACGCCCAATCGTCTCATGTAAAGGGTCATTATAATATAATTTATCAAAATGTTAGCAGACTTGCTGTCTCCCTTTAGGGAGCTTTTCTTCAGCTCATATTAAGCATGCAGAGGGACTTCATCCAGAAATTCAATAGATTAAATATCCCGGTAAACAATGTAAAACTCTTGAGTCTTGACGTAGAATCCCTATTTACAAAGGTCCCGATCAACGACGTATTAGGTTTCTTGAGGGAAAAATTAATCCCTTACGAAGATCACTTCCCCCTCGGTATTGAAAAAACAATTAAGTTAATTAACTAAGCGTGTCAAATAACGTTTTCTCTTTCAATTGGAAATTTTTACAAACAGAAATTTGGTTGTAGTATGGGCAGCCCGTTATCTCCAATTTTTAGCTAACCTCTACATGGAATACTTTGAAACAGAAATTTTAACAACAATTAAACCTACAAACATGGTTTGGCAACGCTATGTTGATGACATTTTTCACATATTGGGATGATAGCTGGGGAGATTTCAATATATTTTTCAATAATCTAAAATTCCCTAGTCCCTAGCATAAAATTTAAAACTGAATGGGAAAAAAGATGGAAAATTAGCTTTTTTGGACATACTAATTATAAGGGAATCGACGGGGTATAATTTTACTGTGTATAGAAAACCAACTTTCCTCTATTTCCTACATTCATTTTTTTAGTTATCACGACATTTCTGTAAAAAATTGGAGTAGCTTGCAATCTATTTCTTAGAGGTTTGAGAATTTGTTCCCAGCCTACCTAAATAAAGAATTTGAAATCATCCGTAAACAACTCGCCCAGCTATTCTACCCGACGTATGTCATAGAAAAGGCCATCAACAAAGCCAACACGATATATTATAAAGATCATGATGTTACTAACCAAAGAGATTTTAAAAATAAGATAAAACTCCCATATATAGAAGGTATTAAAAATATAACAAATCATATCAAAACTGAGAACCCCTTTGTTTTTTCATATCCAAAGACCATAGGAAGCGCCCTTATTAATGTTTATCAAAATAAAAGAGAGATAGAATCCGGCGTTTACAAAGTACCATGCAGGGATTGTGAAAAAGTGTACGTTGGGCAAACTGGCCGTTCGCTATCTCAAAGATTATCCGAACACAAAAGATCTGTTAGATATGGGTATGAAAAACTCGGGGATTTTCATTCACCTTAGGGATTTAGGGCACCAGATTAACTGGAGTGAGTCGTCTTTGCTTTTTAAGAGTACCTGTCCGTACAGAAGGAAAATCCTGGAATCAGCCATCATAAATCAATCAAACACAATGAACCTATGTGGGGGCCAATGGAAAGCTGACACAGTGGACAATACTCTTCTCAACCCTATCATTAAGAAGATAATCCACGGAGACCGGCCACCAGACATGCATCAGAGGTCAAGACTTCTCCAAGCGGCTCAACAATAAGAACACGCACCTGGATGTAATTAAATTTGGCTAATCCTTCCAGCAATTATAACAACTATAGAACAATTGAACACACCCTTTTGCTTTCATATATAAACCGTCACTCTCCACTGTAAGCCTCACTT
>NW_027171178.1:12500-15000 GCF_036898095.1 Palaemon carinicauda
TTATTATTATTATTATTATTATTATTATTATTATTGTAATTATTATTATTATTATTATTATTATTATTATTATTATTATTATCATTTTTATTATTATTATTATTATTATTATTATTATTATTATTATTAATATTATGCCCCCTGTGGCCGCGGGGGCATATAAAAATTAGAATAGCGCCAACGTTATCCCTGCGTGTCGTAAGAGGCGACTAAAAAGGGACGGGACGAGGGGGCTGGGAACCCCCTCTCCTGTAAAAAATTCCTGCGAGACATCGACAAGGAGATGGAGCTGGGGGGAGAGTGACTGCTCCCCGCACTCTAGTTTTGGGGTGTTTAAATGTGCGTGGATGTAGTACGATAGAGAGTAAAAGATGTGAGATTGGAAGTATGTTTAGAAGTAGAAGGATGGATGTATTGGCCTTGTGTGAGACAAAGATGAAAGGAAAGGGTGAAGTGATGTTTGGTGAAATGTCTGGTAGAGTGTCTGGGATTGAAAGGGGAAGAGCGAGAGAGGGTGTGGCGTTATTGCTGAGTGAATGGATGACAGGTAAAGTAGTGGAATGGAAGGAGATATCATCTAGGTTAATGTGGGTAAGGGTTAGGTTGGGTAGGGAATGTTGGGCGTTTGTCAGTGCGTATGGGCCAGGTAGTGAGAAAAGTGAAGAAGATCGGAATGAGTTCTGGAATGATTTAACTAGGTGTGTAGAAGGACTGGGTAGAAGGAATTATGTAGTTGTTATGGGTGACTTGAATGCTAGAGTGGGCGCTGGAGAGGTAGAAGGTGTCATTGGTAAGTATGGCGTACCAGGTGAAAATGAGAGTGGTGAGAGACTGGTAGACATGTGTGTTGAACAAGAGATGGTAATAGGTGCTAGCTTCTTTAAAAAGAAAGATAAGAATAAGTATACATGGGTAAGAGTGGCAAATGGAAGAGTAGTAGAAAGGGCATTAATGGATTATGTGTTGGTAACTAAAAGAATGTTTGGAAGATTGAAAGACGTGCACGTGTTTAGGGGTATGGCTAACGGTATGTCTGATCATTTTTTGGTGGAAGGAAAATTAGTTGTAGCAAAAGAGTGGGGGAATAGAGTAGGTGGATGTAAAAGGGAGGTAGTGAGGATTGAAGAGCTAATAAAACCGGGGGTAAAAAGTAAATATCAGGAAAGGTTGAAAATGGCATATGATGAGGTGAGAGTAAGAGAAACTGGTAATTTAGAGGAGGAATGGAAGTTAGTAAAAGAAAATTTTGTTGGGATTGCAAGTGATGTATGTGGCAAGAAGGTTGTTGGAGGCAGCATGAGGAAGGGCAGTGAATGGTGGAATGAAGGAGTGAAGGTGAAAGTGGAAGAGAAAAAGAGGGCTTTTGAAGAATGGCTGCAGAGTAATAGTATAGAGAAGTATGAAAAATATAGAGAGAAAAAGGTGGAAGTAAAGCGCAAGGTACGTGAGGCAAAGAGGGCAGCTGACCTGAGGTGGGGTCAGGGATTGGGTCAGTCATATGAAGAGAATAAGAAGAAGTTTTGGAAAGAAGTGAAGAGAGTAAGGAAGGCTGGCGCAAGAATTGAAGAGACAGTGAAAGATGGAAATGGAAGGTTGTTAAAAGGAGAGGAGGCAAGGAAAAGGTGGGCGGAATATTTTGAAAGTTTGCTGAATGTTGAGGATAATAGGGAGGCAGATATAATTGCTGTTCCAGGTGTTGAGGTGCCAGTGATGGGAGATGAGAATGAGAGAGAGATAACAATAGAGGAAGTGAGGAGAGCACTAGATGAAACGAGAGTAGGAAAAGCATCTGGTATGGACGGTGTGAAAGCTGAGATGTTGAAGGAAGGGGGTGTGACTGTACTTGAATGGTTGGTGAGATTGTTTAATATGTGTTTTGTGTTGTCAATGGTACCAGTAGATTGGGTTTGTGCATGTATTGTACCACTATATAAGGGTAAGGGAGATGTGCATGAGTGTTGTAATTCAAGAGGTATTAGTTTGTTGAGTGTAGTTGGAAAAGTGTATGGTAGAGTACTGATTAATAGGATTAAGGATAAAACAGAGAATGCAATCTTGGAAGTACAGGGTGGTTTTAGAAAAGGTAGGGGTTGTATGAATCAGATTTTTACAGTTAGGCAGATATGCGAGAAATATTTAGCAAAAGGTAAGGAGGTGTATGTTGCGTTTATGGATCTGGAGAAAGCATATGATAGAGTTGATAGGGAAGCAATGTGGGATGTGATGAGGTTATATGGAGTTGGTGGAAGGTTGTTGCAAGCAGTGAAAAGTTTATACAAAGGTAGTAAAGCATGTGTTAGAATAGGAAATGAAGTGAGTGATTGGTTTCCGGTGAGAGTGGGGCTGAGACAGGGATGTGTGATGTCGCCGTGGTTGTTTAACTTGTATGTTGATGGAGTGGTGAGAGAGGTGAATGCTCGAGTGCTTGGACGAGGATTAAAACTGGTAGGCGAGAATGACCATGAATGGGAGGTAAATCAGTTGTTGTTTGCGGATGATA
>NW_027171179.1:0-7500 GCF_036898095.1 Palaemon carinicauda
CCTTCTAGTCAACCAGACAAATTGATTAGTAATTCTTTATTTCTTTTATGTAATAACACAAAAATACACAAATCTGTATTCTGACATCAAACACACATAACAGATAGGAACGTTTGGTCCTTGCTATGTACCCAAGAAAGGTCCATTGCTAATAAGACCTGTCTCTATTTACAGAGGAGAAGGCAAGAGAGAGAGAGAGAGAGAGAGAGAGAGAGAGAGAGAGAGACCCAATGTCGGTTTGTTTATTGAAAGAGAGAAAGAGAGAATTTTAATTTTAAGAGAAAAAATAAGAGAAGGAATGAAGGAATTTTTGAAGAGAGAGAGAGAGAGAGAGAGAGAGAGAGAGAGAGAGAGAGAGAGAGAGAGAGTGAGAGAGAGAGGTGGTGTTGTTCTCTTCCTATTATTCTTGGCAGTGTAATTAAGAGCTAGATGTTTGGAGGGGATGATATGTTTGAGGCTAAAATTATATATTTCTTAATATCTGTACGATATTTTTGAGAAAATTCTTATATGGGGAATATATTTAGGTTTTAATAGTGAAAGCAAATAAATAATTTGAAATATTAAAGTGATATAATGATTAATATCTAAGGAAATAAAAGGGATTATTTTTTATAATTGAATTATGAAATTTTCAAATAATCTAAAATGGGTAATTAGACTTTGTGATGAATAAGGATTTATAAGAAATATGAAAATGATAGGATAAAAATTATGAAACGTTAGGCAAAAATCTAAGGATTAAAATTAAATGGTATGAAAAGAAATAAATGTATAATTCTAACATATAATTTTTAGTGAAGAGATATTATAATTAGAATTTGTGATAATTTAGGAATGACAAAAATGAAATCAATTTCTATCCTAAGGTAAGGAAATATGGATTCTATATTGAAATTAGTTAGGATAAAATTTATATGATTTCAACATGAATTTTTTAGTATCTAAAATTGATAATTATAATTTGTTATGAATAAGAAACAGTAAGTAAAATTATATATAGTTTCACCATTGAGCAAAAAATAAATACGAATTATCACTGAATATTAAATAATGAACAATAAAACAGAAGAGAAGATAAACTTTGAAAACCCTTTGCTTAAAGCAAATTTGGGCCAAATAGCAATGCAGGAACTAAAAGTCCCATGTGTGTATTTGCTCTCCCTGTAATTTACCAAGGCAAACTCCTCTGTAATTTCTGAAGCAAATGCCTCGTATGATTGTTACGATCCCAGGGAGAAAAATAGCATTGCTATGTGATCTTGCATGCGGTTACCACAGGGGAAGTAGGCAGAGATTCGATTGTTGCTGGTACAAAGGCCTGGTTTTTTTTTTTTATCTGAAATTTCTGGGAAAAAGTTCTAGCTCAAAATTGCAGAACAGTTTTGAGATAGTAGTGAAGATTTAAGGTATATGCTTGAATTATCTTGGATAATAAACTATAAAAAAAAAGAATCTACAAAGGTTAATGCTTACATAAAGATATATACCAAGAATAATATTGGAATAAAAGCAAGATTCGATAATTTTTGTCAATGGTCATGCTTTTTTATTTTAATATATATATATATATATATATATATATGTATAAATATTTTTATGTATATATATGGACATATATATGTATGTATATATATATATATATATATATAAGGTATATATATATAAATATATATATATATATATATATATATAAAGTATATATATATAAATATACATATATATATATATATATATATATATATTTATATGTGTGTGTGTATACATACATACAGTATATATATATATATATATATATATATTATGAATATAAACGAAATTACACTGAAATAAGTAACACTAATCAGGTGATCTAACCATACATATGTACATCAGCTTTCGTACAATTTTCAGAATAGTATGATTACAGCTTTTTCAAATTAATTTTACTTAGATTAAATTCTCCTTCAACCCATAAAAGAATTTTGATTCTTTCAGAAGAAACTCATAAAATTTGACTTTTAAAAATCAGCGTAGCAATTTTGTATACGTATATTCTGAGGTACTTAAAGATACCATTAATGTCATTAAATATAAAACACCAGTTTCTTTAAGATATTCTTTTGATAACAGATAGAAATCTGTCACAATTAAAGAAAGACACCATATTAATTGATCTCCAATGAAGTCATAGAACATAAAACCCAAGTTTCTTTAAGATATTCTTTTGATAATAGACAGAAATATGTCACAATTCAAGACAGATACCTTATTAATTAAGCACCAATGAAATCATTAAATATAAAACACCAGTTTCTCTAAGATATTATTTCAATAACAGTCAGGAATGTGTCAAAATAAAAGAGAGACACCATATTAATTGAGAACCAATAAAATCATACGTAAATAAACCGAGATTCTCTGAGATATTATTTTAATAACAGACAGAAAATAGTCACAATTAAACAAATGCACCACAATAATTAAGCACCAATAAAGGCATAGAACATAAAACCCCAGGTTCTCTTACATATTCTTTAAATAATAGACAGGGGGTCTATCATAATTAGACAAAAACTCCACAATAATTAATCATAAATAATTCCATAGAATACATAAAATAAATATAAAATACCCAGATTTTCTATGATATACTTTAAATACCAGACAGAAATCTGTCCCAATCAAACACAGGCAGCCTGCTCATTAGGCTTCTGTTAAATCTACCCCTCAAGCAATCATCATAGCACCAAAACCTGCAACGATACCTTATAAAGTCATCTGCCTAATGGATTCCTTAAAAGAAAGTGATACGAACAATAAGAAGAATCAATAAACTCTAAATCAGGGGTTCCCAACCTTCTTCCAGCGGCGACCCCATTTTAGCTTCACCATAATTTCCGCGACCCCACTCAAATATCAAGGCTATATTCATATTCTTTTTTTTTTTTCTAAATAAAAAAAAAAAATAATTGATTAAGGTATACTGTTTATCATTAGATAGCAAAAACCACAAAATGCACTTATATATATGATGATATAATGAATTTATACAACACACACTACATAATATAATGTTATTGATATGAGTAACAGAAGCATTACAATGATAATAAACAGTGATGTTTTTCATGTGATGCTTAGAACTGCTTTTCCATCGCCAGAATCTCAATCCGCAGTGATGTTTTCGATAAAGCACAACGTAGTTCATCATCAGCATGGAGATTAGTTCTCAGCTTCGACTTTATTCAAAGTAAAGATGATATGATCACCTCACACATATGTCGAAGAACAGGGCATAGCATTTTAAGCATACCTTCAGACATATTTGGATATCGACGTAACTGCTCTATCCAAAACTGAATCTCTGTTAGGGAATCAAAGTCAGATCTAATAAGATCAATAAATTCCTATTGATATCTTTCAAGAACATTTCTAATTGTTGCATCAAATGGTTTAGTTGAGGTAAGTTATGGGATAACTGAGGTTTTTCTGGACAATATTTGCTAAATTCCTCTTTTAAAGTCTCAAAAAAGTAGGATCTGCTAACTTTGAAAAATGTTTTTGAATGGAAGATCAGTATCATTTTCTTAAAAAATGCATTGAATGTGCGAAAAATGTATAAATTTCTCTTTCACCCTTTACCTCCAAAGATCCAGCTTCATTTGGAAGGCATTTAGTTTTTCGGCAAAATCAAGAATGCCGGAATTTTCTTACTGAAGGGGAATATTAAGGGAATCAAAAATCGTGAAAAATCTACTAAGTATGAAGTTTTTGCCCAATTATTCATATCACCTATGAAACTCGTAAGTTCTGTTCTTCCTTGCCGAGATAAGAATTCTCTCACCTCAGTATTCAACTAAAATAATATATGCAAAGGAATGCCTTTTGGTAGCTACATTACTTCAGTTTGCAACAGAACTTCGCGCTTAGAATCCATTTTTTCATGGCAGACCTTAACAAATAATCAGTTGTTCAATGCATTTGACTATAAAGTTAACTGATTTAACAATGTTTTTGCAGAAAATACTTGATGTATCATGCAATAAATTCCAACAGCTTCCGGAGAAATATTCTTTACCTGATCTACAACCTAGCATAGAAGGTGCACCCTCAGTACACCTATCACCGACATTTTCCCACATCAATCCATGTTTTTTTTTTAAGAAATTATCCTATTTTGTTTCAATATACCACAGCTTTGGTTGTTTCTAATGTTCTGCAAGAAAGAAATTCATCTTTAAAATCCCTATTATTTATATATCGCAGATAACCTAATAATTCAGGAAGATTACCAATATATGTGGAATCATCAACTTTTAATGTGAAGAGATCAAGAGGAGATGTACAGTATGATTAAAAAGTGTTATAATTTCCAAGGATTTAACTCCCTTATATTTGATTATGTCATGAACGATGTCTTTTGCACAAGGTAAAAGTAATTCCTCACCAATGACATTCTGTGTTTTTTGCTTTAGCAGTTCTCAAAAATACGATATAAAACGCCAGTAAAGCAGATTTACTTTGTTTTGGAATTTCAATCGCTGTCAAGACGAGATTTTTTTAGATCCACAGGCTTATTCTTGAAAAACACCAACCTTGTTTTACTGAACTTTGCATTTTCGAATCAAAATTATGGCTTAACTTATCCTGCGTCATTGATTCTCCTGAGAGCACTTCACAGAACATCACAAATTGTTTTTGTTTTTTCCTGCTGAGCTAATGCAAGTATAACCGATGTTAATGCAGTCTTTCATATATTTCTGCTTTCCTTTGTTGTTTGCCATTGCCATAATTAGGCTATGAAAACATAATCATAAACACATATGTGACTGCATTTGTGTTTTATATATATGTATGTAGTTTACACGCACACACATGCAAATGCACAGATACATACACATACGCACTTCTCCCTTCCTCTCTCTTTCATTTACATTTTTTTATGGAATTTGAGACTATAATATTTATCTGCATTTTAAGTAATCACCAACAACTCATCAGTCATTTCTGTCTTATATATGCATATCTTACTGCAGCTTAGGGTTGTAAACGTCATTATTTTCGGCATATATGACTTTATTTTTAGTTTCTTAATTTGTAGTTAAAATTTCGTTTTTAATAGATATCATAATTAATAGATAATTCAAACACCAAACTCTTTCTATTGCACGAATATAAACAAAAAACTCAGATATAAACTTAGATAATGAAATTTACAAAATTCTTAAATATAACAATGCACCATACCTACAAATTTCCAAATACAAATTTCCTTGTTTGTTCGAGCAGACTGGTAGCACAGTGACAGATGCAATCTCTAATTAACAAAAATGATCACACACACACACACACACACACACACACATATATATATATATATATATATATATACATTTATATATGTGTGTATATAGAAATATCCAAAACACTATGCATAGGATCAAGTATAAAATAGAGATTTGTTAAGTCAACGGATAAGGCCCTATAAAAACTTTCCACAGAGATAATTGTTCTAACTTAAACTTCTGTGTAGAAAATGTTCTAAGAAAGGCCAATAGACAGCAATGTAATGTACATGTAAACGACCGGCCCTGTTGATCGTCAGATTAAGATCTATGCAAAGAAGGGAAATAATTCAGTTTGAATAGTATGATCCTTCTATCCTTTCTGTTTTAGAGGTATGTATACCACATCAGGTCAGAATAGGGAAAGGTTTTAGTAAAGCCTACTGTATCCTCTTAATCCAGTGATATCAGCTAAACTCCTTTCGATTATTACCATGTCTTCACGACCCAAAGAAAACTGCTTGCCGACCCCAATTGGGGTCGCGACCCCAGGGTTGGGAACCCCTGCTCTAAATGAAAGAAGAAGAAGATTCATCCCAACCTCTGTTTGTAAACAAAGGCATTCCAGTCCTGAGAATGGATCCTGGGGAGTCAAAGATTATATCTAGCTCCCACAAGACTACAGCAGCACATCATTAAGCTAATCGTCTGCAATTAATTGACTGTAATTACAGGGGGTCTATTAATTACTTCACCGTTCCAGCAATCCAGTTTTGGAAAGTTACAGATTCGGTTCTCCTTAGAACCAGCGCTGCTGGAAAGACAGAGATTGAGGCCACCTAAGGAGGAAAATCTTAGAACGATTGATGTGGTGTGGGAAAGGAATGAATAATGATAGTATTCCAAAAATGGGAATATGAATATGTTTAAATATATCCATATTTTTCTTGGCTTAGGTTATATCGAAGATCATAACGCTGAATACAGTATATAAAAATATCCATATAATATATACACATACACACACACACACACACACATATATATATATATATATATATATGTATATATATATATATATATATATGTATGTATATATATATATATATATATACACAGTATACATATGGATATGTGTTAATGTATATAAACATATATATATATATATATATATATGTATATATATATATATATATATATAGAGAGAGAGAGAGAGAGAGAGAGAGAGAGAGAGAGTAGCATTGCTTGACGTATAACTACTCGGTCTCTCCCCATCCCTCGTAGAGGGGATTAAAGGAGTAGTCATACCTTGGTAAGGGAGGCTACCCCTATAGGTACAATCGGAAACTACAACTGCCGTGTTGTAGTTAGGAAAGGGGGAGGGGTGGGAGGGGTGCATATCTATCTAAATATGTGGCTGTTATTTTTGACAAGTTGCGTATACTAG
The DNA here is from genome assembly GCF_036898095.1 of Palaemon carinicauda. NCBI lineage: Eukaryota > Metazoa > Arthropoda > Malacostraca > Decapoda > Palaemonidae > Palaemon > Palaemon carinicauda. The sequence goes on from NW_027171179.1 coordinate 6,715, forward strand.
TATTAATCGCCTACTATATCATAAGATCAAATATGTAAAACAAATGATATACATTTACTCTTTGCAAATGGAGTGGACAGTAATTGAACGAACATCTATCTACATATTAGGATGTCGTCCGCATAAAATCAGAGGAGGACTTTGCTAGTATTAAACAAACAGAACAACACGCCATCTGGATCATTACAGTCTAAACTCAGAACTAACCTACCGAGTAATTACTGGTGCTGGGCAAATTCACTATTGATGAATTGGAGAATGATTTATACAAACAACAGATACCCAAATTGATTTGGAGGGTCCGTGAAGGGAACTGAGGCTGGTTTTGAAGGTAATTTTGAATTAGATTTTATGGATCGTGAAGGGACCTGAGATTGGGGTTTGAAAGTAATATATATATATATATATATACTATATATGAATATATACACACACTTATGCACACACACACACACACACACACACACATATATATATATATATATATATATATGTATATATATTATTGTATTATTTATGAAATTACAATTAAAAACGGGAAACTTATATTACAATAACAGAAGTAATAGATGACGAAGTTAATGCGGATTTCCAGTGACGACAGGCTTTGCTTTTATGATGTAACACCATGTTCTGGAATATTTTCTTTCCCTCTCTGGCATACAGACTCTATCCTTCTTTAAACTGGAATTACATGACTTGGCTGAAATCCTTATGGTGAAACTGCATGACTCAGCAGAAGATGAACAACAGTTGTTATTCGATCGTTTGGTGAATAAATAGAAC
>NW_027171179.1:12500-15000 GCF_036898095.1 Palaemon carinicauda
GTCCTTAACTTCTTCTATTCTAGCAGTATAGGACCTTTGTACACTCTCTATTTGCGCAATATCCTTTTGGTAGTGTGGGTACCATATCACATTGCAGTACTCGAGTGTACTACGTATATAAGTTTTGTAAAGCATAATCATGTGTTCAGCTTTCCTTGTTTTAAAAGTGTCTGAATAACATTCCCATTTTTGCTTTACATTTAGCCAACAGTGTTGCTATTTGGTCGTTGCATAACATATTCCTATTTAACATTACACCAAGGTCTTTAATTGCTTCCTTGTTTGTGATTGTCTCATTATTAGGTCCCTTGTATGCATATACCATTCCTTCTCTGTTTCCATAATTTATTGATTCGAATTCATTGGAGTTAAATACCATCCTATTTATCTCCGCCCATTCATATATTTTGTTTAGATCTCTTTGTAGCGAGTTCCTATCTTCATCACAAGTAATTTCTCTACTTATTCTTGTGTCATCGGTGAAACTTCTCACTACGGAGTTTTCAACATCACAGTCTATGTCTGAGATCATGATAACAAACAGCAGTGCAGCTAATACCGTACCTTGTGGCACACCAGATATTACCTGGGCTTCATCTGATTTCTCGTCATTTGCAACCACTATCTGTTTTCTGTTTTGCAGGAATTCTTTTACCCATTTTCCTATCTTTCCCACAATATTATGCTTTCTCATTTTTTTCTCCAATATGTTATGGTCTACCTTGTCAAAGGCTTTTGCAAAATCTAGATAGATCACATCTGTGTCTTTTTCATTTATCATATTTTTGTATATGTTTTCATAGTGTGCTATCAGTTGGGTCTGTGTACTTTTTCCAGGCACGAAACCGTGTTGACCCATATTAAACAAATTATTTTTAACCAAATGGTTCATTATTTTCTTTTTTATTACCCTCTCATACACTTTCATAATATGTGATGTTAGACTAACAGGTCTATAATTGCTTGCCTCTAGTCTTGATCCACTTTTGAAGATAGGGGTTATATAAGCTAATTTATGTTTAACATATATCTCGCTCATATCTACACTTTGTCTTAGCAGTATTGCAAGCGGCTTCGCGATAGTGTTTGCAGTTTTTTTTTAACAAAATCGCTGGAACTCCATCTGGTCCGGCTGCCGATCCATTTTTAATTTCGTTTATAGCCGTGACAATATCTGCTTCATTAATATCTATATCCGTTAGATATTCAACATTTTCTTCTCTCTTTTCTGTTTCATTAATCTCATTCGCAATTCTTGGTGTGAACTCACTTTTATATTTTTCTGCTAATATATTGCATATTTCCTTTTTTTCATTCGTTAGCCCGTCCTTCAATTCTTAGAGGGCCTATTTCTAATCTCCCTTTATTCATCTTTTTTGAATAGGAGTAAAGTACTTTGGGGTTTTCTTTTTATATTTTGAAGTGTCCTTTCTTCTAAGTCCCTTTTTTAATTTTCTTTCAACTGTATAATCTTTTGCTCTGCATTTTCTATCTTACATTTTATTTCCCTCATTTTCCACACATTTTTTTCTTTTGCAAGATTTTTCTTCCACTTTCTAATTTTCTGAAATAAGATCCTTCTGTCTCTCGGTATGCACGTCTTTTGTTTATTGTTTTTTTTTCGGTACATATTTTTCAACAATTTTCTCCAGTATATTGTACAGTATGTCCGTATTTACCTGTATATTATCACTTACAAATACATTTTTCCATTCTTTATTCAGTTCTTCATTTATTTCTGACCATTTTATATTCTTACTGTAAAAATTATATTTTCCATATCCTTCCCAAAGTTTTGTGCTTTTATTAATTCTGTGATCACTTGCTTTGGAATGGACTATCAATTCTATGACATTGTGGTCTGAAATTCCCGTGTTATACACTATTATTTCTTTAACATAATTCACCTCATTCACAAATACTAGATCTAGGACATTTTCCTTTCTTGTTGGAATGTGGTTTATTTGTTGCATATTATGTTCTAATAGCATATCTTGAAGCTTTAAAAAGTTGCCTCTTATCTTCTGCGCTACTATTACTATCTTTTTTATATGTGTACATACAACCACTTTCTTCTATCCGTTCTTTCCAATCCACGAAAGGAAAGTTAAAATCTCCGGATAGGAGTATATTCCAGTCTTTATGGTTTCTACATATATCATCTATTTTTTCTATTATTATGTCAAACTCCTTAGTGTTTGGGGTCTGTAAACTACAATATTCATTAGTTTTTCAAATTCAAATTCTACCGCAATCAATTCACATTCTGTGTTGCTGTATTTTTCACATACTTTTCCTTAATTTATGTCTCTTCCATATATTGCGGTTCCCCCTTGATTCCTATTTTTTCTGTCTGATCTATAAGTTTGGAAACCCTTTATCTGGTCATCACTGCCAGTCTCTTGGGAATACCATGTTTCACTTATATTTAATATATCTATTTTTTCAATTTGGGTTAGTTCTTCTAAGAACTCTATTTTCCTTTAGAGTTACTTGTGAC
>NW_027171179.1:20000-22096 GCF_036898095.1 Palaemon carinicauda
TACAGACTTGCCTCTTATTACAATCAGCCATCCCTCACCATCTATGAGTTACACACAAAAACGAGTAAAAATGACCAAAATTCACTATTTTGACCTTGAAATATGACCTTTTGACCTTGAAGATGATAAAGATGACCCCGGGTGGTGTTGAAAATGTCACTATTGAACTCACCGTCCTCAAAAACCCCCATTTTGACTCAGAGAACGTGTTTCTAGCCCTTCTTAGAAGTCATTTTAGTCCAGGACTCAAGTTAATCCTTCATACTCAAGTTAAAAACTCCGATCAGGGGACGCTCCAGTCCTTTCTTGAAGGACGATATATGACAATATATATTAAATTCGGACAGCTCTGCAGACTTGCCTCATATTATAATCAGCTATCTCTCACCATTTATGAGATACACACAAAAAACGAGCAAAAATGACCAGAATTCACAAATTTGACCTTGATAAATGACCTTTAGACCTTGAAGATGACCCCAGGTGGTGTTAAAAATGTTACTATTAAACTCATCATCCTCAAAAACCCCCATTTTGATCCAGAGAACGTGTTTCTAGCCCTTCTAGAAGTCATTTTAGTCCAGACTCAAGTTAATCTTTCAGACTCAAGTTAAAAACCCCGTGCAGGGGACGTTCCAGTCCTTCCTTAAAGGAGTCTATGATGTATATATATATATATATATATATATATTTATATATATATATATATATATATGTGTGTGTATATATATATATATATATATATATGTATTCCGGTCAAGCTAAGTTTTCCCCATCCCTTAGCTAGGAGAGAGAGTGAGTACTCAAAACCTGGTGATAGAGTATAGCATACCTGTGCATATCTATTTATTCAGCCATCGTTATTGATGACTCACCTACAGTACATTACTATGCAATAATACATCTAAGAAAACAATAACAAAAAAAGGAAACAATAAAACAAAATATTATTCACACCTCACCAACACCACGAGTTCCCCAATACTTAAGACGAAGCCCTCAGAGAGACGAGAGGAAATAGAGATGGCGGAAGACACAAATATTCCTCCTTCTGGGGCCATTTATTATGCATGGTGTGGGACAGTATACCTGGAGCTTGGTCTCCCACAAGTATTAAGAGGAGCTTTCTTGATAGCAGGAGGCCGTCAGCTGGATTGCTTGAGTTAGTAACGGGCAGAGAGATAAATTTGAATGGGAAAATAATTTTCCTTTTTTTTGGGGGGGGGGGGGGGGGGTGAGATGTCTTGGAAGTTGTTGAAAGGAAGTTTTGGGGTTTTCGTTTTTAATAATAATAATAATAATAATAATAATAATAATAATAATAATAATAATAATAATAATAACACATGCCTTGCAAATTGATAATAATAATAATAATAATAATAATAATAATAATAATAATAATAATAATAATAATAATTAAATGTGACGAATATAAAGTATAACTAACTTCCTCTTTTTAGAAATTTATACGGATATTTGAAAGGGAATTATTGATACAAAGCATTCAGCTAACTCCAAAAAAATTAAACTATATAAGATATAATGTAGAATATATAATATATTATATATAATATAAGATAAATAATATATGATAGATAAAAACCATAGTATAAGTATTTTGGAAAGGAACTCTTCCTTTGTCATTTACAAACCACTTCACGAAGTGTTTTGAGAATCTAAATGGAAATTATAACCTAAAACTTAAATAATATTTAAGCAAATATGGGTAAGATGTATGGAAGTAAATACAAAATTCTTGCATATAAAATTGTATCAAGTTTGAAACGAATCCTGAAATTGACATCAAATAGGATGATTTGCTAACTAGGAGGAAGGGGGGAGGGGGGGTTGTTTTAGTATAGGTGGGTGTGGATAGGGAGTTGGTGGACTGGAGGATAGGGGGCTGTGGATATTGAGGGTGGATAGGTTGCTGTGAAGAGTAAAGGGAATATATGTGGCTGTGAATAGGGACTAAGATTAGTGGCTGTGAATAGGGAGAGGGAATAGGGGGGTGGATAGGTTGCTGTGAAGAGTAAAGGGAATATATGTGGCTGTGAATAGGGACTAAGATTAGTGGCTGTGAATAGGGAGAG
>NW_027171180.1:0-2500 GCF_036898095.1 Palaemon carinicauda
CACATCATTTTATTTTAGTATCGTTTCTACCCATTTTATTAATCCAAGTAGATTGAGATCGTTTTACTTCGGTGTTGTTTAATGAGAGAGTGATATCTGGTATATCAATGCATTTCATCCATTTGGATACGGTAAGAAATGGTCTTGGGTAGTGAGTGGCATAGCCTCTGTAGTACCATGGTCTTCTTACACTCTCTTGTATTAGAGTTCTCTTGCTTGAGGGTACACTCGGATACACTATGCTATCTAATTTCTCTTCCTCTGGTTTTGTTCCAAGTTTTTATATTTTGAATAGGAAATATTTATTCTAATGTTATTGATCTTCTTAAAATATTTTATTTGTCCTTGTTTCCTTTCTTCACTGGGATATTTTTCCCTTTTGGGACCCTTGGGCTTAGAGCATCTTGCTTTTCCAACTTGGATTGTAGCTTAGCAAGTAATTATAGATAATAACAGTTCTTGTGGTATTTTTCACTGTTAAAGTGTAGTAGCTTTTGTCTCTCGTAAAGTAGGGAACTTATTCAACTCAGACCCTTTTTCTTATCCGGGGCTGAAACCAGTAAGAAATTGTAAAACATTTCAGCATTTCTTTTTTCCAATAGAATTTATCATATTTTCCATGTTGCTGCTTAGAATCGGTCTATAGTGCAAGGGTTAAATATTTCAAATCTTAAGGATTTTTCTTTGTTTTATTTAAAATGATAGAATCTCAGAACTTACCATAAATGGTAGGTTACTACTTAGAGAGAGAGAGAGAGAGAGAGGAGAGATGAGAGAGAGAGAGAGAGAGGGGGGGAAAATCTGAAATTAGAATTTTGTGATTGCCTTCTTTCATTTTTGCCCTCAATTTGATCTATAATGGGAAAGAGATTTTTTTTCGGGGACAGAGGAAAGGAAAGGCGTAATGAGAAAATGGACCCACAAAGGGAGTTTTTGGGGCTGGGTGTCAGGTGCTATAGGACCATGTTCTCCTCTCTCTCTCTCTCTCTCTCTCTCTCTCTCTCTCATAGCAATATAGTATGACTTTCTTTTTTAATACCGGTATTCCGATGTGATGTAGGTCTTCATCCATGTGTCTCTTCTTATCAATTTGTGAGCATTCACTCGGCCACTTGTGATGCTTCGTTCTTTTCTATTGAACAATATCAGCTATATTAGACTGTCCTTTTTTTTTTTTTTTTTTTTTTAAGAGGTTATCATCAGACGCAGGTCTCGTATTTCCATGTTCTTTTCTTTTATATTGATCGCCCTATTTTACCCTTGGTAGTAAAAAAAAAAAAAAAAAACTCCTTGTGCTGTTTTATCAGGTCATGAGGTTCCAGCAATATTCATTATCCCTTCGGAGTGAATCGATTCTTAAGAGACAATCAATCAATGTATTTTGGTGCGTGATTCTCTCTCTCTCTCTCTCTCCTCTCTCTCTCTCTCTCTCTCTCTCTCTCATATTTAATGTAGGTCTGTATTGGTGTCCTCCTCGATACTTACGTGTACTGTCTGTCCATTTGTTGATTCGCTCTTGTCTATAGAGATATTCCAGCTGTACAGAAATATACTTTCTAGAGTTTCTATTATATCAAGGACCATTTCAAGATATGATACGCAGGGCGACTCGTTTATATTCTAGTCTATAGTTCACTTTATATCTGTAGTTATTTAAGCCTTGCAAGATAAAACTTGATTATAATCTGAATTTGCGGTTGACATTAATTTTTTTCTCTATCAGGTAACAAAATTACGTACAATTTTTTAGTATGTTGGTGAAGTAGGGTCGAGTTTCTTCTGCATATTCATTGTTGAGGGTTGTGAGTTCAGACAAAAAATTGCCCCGTGGTTTTTCAATGTTCATACCTCGGGAAACTGTCCCCAATTGCAGCGAGTGTGGGCACTATTTTACCCATGAAAACATAGTCTTTTTATAAATGATCTGTTTTTTAAAACACACATTTCTGTCTTGGTTAGAAAACTCTGATTCAGAAGTTTTGTGTTTTTAGTATTTTGATGTTTTAAGAAGCGTAGTTTTAATAGATAAAATTTGAATATCTTTTTATCGTAGGTTTTAATTTATAACTACTTTTTATCAATAAGATTTTATATATTTTGTAGGAATCAAGTTTGACTGATTAATTAGTGTCTCAACCGTAATTTATTGCCATTGAACAATGTATGTTTTTATATGTTTCGTTTCGAGTCTTATAATTTGGTCCAATTTCTAAAGCAAGGGATTGTGTGCGTGTGTGTGTGTGTATGTGGAGGGCAATGTAGGGCATATAGCGCCATCCAAAGCAGCATCAACTAGAGGGGCACCCAGCAGAGTGCAGACCTCCGCCGCGGCAGCTTATTTCTCGACCTTTCGCTCAACCTTGACCTTCGACCTTAACATATGTTAATTGGCGTGGATTTTTCATACACTCAAATGTAAACCAAGTTTTGAAGTCTCTGTGACAACGATGTCCAAACTTATGGCTGATTACGTGAATTGGACATTTCACTTGACCGTCAC
>NW_027171180.1:10000-22074 GCF_036898095.1 Palaemon carinicauda
AGATCTAATATATTTTTTGTCTCATAGATTTATTACGGCATAATCTGCAGGAATTAAGCCAATTCATTGGGCCTGTAAATGTATTTTTTGTTTTTGTTTTTTCGCGAGTAGAAATGGAAATATTGCAATGAGCTTATTGAAAAATCGCTTAAAAATATGAAAAAAAAATTTCTATTCCTAAGTGGAAGACATTACTTGCTTGATAATTTCCCCCTATTTTTATTATTACTTCATGACTTAAGATTTCTCCTGTAGTTTCTCATAGTTCAAGTTCACTTCTCCTTATTTTTTGGCATTGTTGGGTAACATTAAGGATACTGAAATCTTTGTATTGAGGTCGCCTGGCTTTATTCCAATTTTCATTTCGAATTTTTTCTAGTTAATTTCTTCTATAGTTTTTGTGTGGTTTAGTTTTTGTGTGATTCTATGAAACGGATCTGTTTTAACGAGTTTATTAATTTGATTCTTAATATTGTGATGCTTGATTTGTAGGCTATACGTTATAATGCACAGGAAGGAAAATACACTTTGTTTATATTATCCATTATATGCAGGACGACTTTTTTTTTATTTTGTTTTTATGGTAATTTCTAATAAAAAAATATAATGGACACAAGTAAAATTCTCGAAAAGCACTAGCAGACCTCTCACTAGTGTTCTCTTAGCTACCTATTTCCTCAGGGACTTACAATCCCTGACTGACTGACTTACTACCTTACAATCTTACAACCTTACTACCTTACAATCTTACAACCTTACTACCTTACAACCTTACTACCTTTCAACCTTACTACCTTTCAACCTTACTACCTTTCAACCTTACTACCTTACTACCTTAAAACCTTACTACCTTACTACCTTAAAACCTTACTACCTTAAAACCTTACTACCTTAAAACCTTACTACCTTAAAACCTTACAACCTTACAACCTTAAAACCTTAAAACCTTACAACCTTTCAGCCTTACAACCTTACAACCTTTCAACCTTACTACCTTACAACTTTACAACCTTACTACCTTACTACCTTACAACTTTACAACCTTACTACCTTACAACTTTACAACCTTACTACCTTACTACCTTTCAACCTTACTACCTTACTACCTTTCAACCTTACTACCTTTCAACCTTACTACCTTTCAACCTTACTATCTGACTACCTTACAACCTTCTGACTAACCCCCCCCCCCCCTTCGCCCCTTTCAGGTTGTCCAAAATCTAGTCCACTCTGGAATTCCTGTCGGTTCCCTGACACGAAAATCTTTATTAGTTATAGAAGTCAAAGCGTTTGGGTAGACAGACCAATACATTTCTCTGAAATAAATACCAGTGTACGTGTATATTATTTTACTTTGCGAAATTAGAAATTTGTTTAGGTACATTTAATTTTGCTATAATCAAAATTGTCTCGATTTTAGGAATTTTCTCCATTTACCAGCCATTATATTTTTAATCATATTTAGTGTTAAGGTTTACTTTTCAAGAGTTTTGTGGTTATTCATAGTTTTGTAGTTACACATTTTTCCACTTTGAAAGTTTGTAGTTACACATTTGTCACACACTTTTCTACTTTGAAAATTTGCTAAAAGTTTGCAAAAGTTTGCAATTACTCTTCTACTTTGGAAATTTGCAGTTACTTTTCTGCTATTGACATTTTTTGGTAACCTATTTTGGTCCTCATTTCTTAATACCACCAGTTTCGTTTGTATTTTTCTAACACAATGGAGAAATTTATAGGTTAAATAAAACCAAATGTTTAAAAAACCATATAAAGTTTTCTCTAGTCATTTTTTAGTTATAATTTATTGATAAAGTTCGTCGTGTTATAAGGAAATGTAAAATTTCTAAATTAGCTTTAGACAGCTTTGATTACACAGGCAGTAAGGTTACAAAACACAATAAACCATTTCAATTAATATATTTATCGATTTCTTTGCAGTTTTAAATGTGAATAGAAATAGATATCCCTTCATACAGATTTTGGTTACAATGTGAATGAAGCAAAACTAATTATAAAATAAGCTCATACAGCTCAAATTAATCTGTCAGTTCACAATCGAGTATTTTTAACAGTCAAATCTAGATGTAACTAGGTATAACAGAATACAATTATCATACAATGATCACAAATCAACACCCAAACACTCCATAAGGTTACTGGCAAGTTCCACACAGCATTCCTCTTCTGCTTGTGTCTCTCTTGTCCCCGTCTAGCTTGAACTGACCTCTTCCCTCGAACTACCTTCTGGCGAAACAGAAAACTAGACCAAGCCAGGATTTCTGCCGGCTGTCTGTCAAAAGATATAATTAGCATTTTATATTAGTCGATTATTTTATGTATTCACAGCAAAATACTAGATGGCTGTGACTCCAGTTTATGCATACATTTTACTAAACGAAATGTCATGTATGTTTAGACTTTGATACTGAAAATCGAAGGCCTTTCAAGCATTTAATGTAAAATCTCTCTCTCTCTCTCTCTCTCTCTCTCTCTCTCTCTCTCTCTCTGTTGGTTTTAGTTATGAACTGCTTTTACAGAATCACTACTGCTATTGGGAATACAAAAATTACTGGTGTCGTTGGAACATGCGCGGTGTACTGTAGGCATTGGTTACAGATCTTTGCACTGTTATTATTATTATTATTATTATTATTATTATTAGTTGAGCTAGAAACCTAGTTTGAAAAGCAAGATGCTATAAGCACATGTGCTTCAACAGGGAAAAATATCCCAGTGAGGAAAGGAAATAAGGAAATAAATAAATGATATGAGAAGTATTGAACAATTGAAATAAAAATTTCTCTAAAAACAATAACAACATTATAACAGATATTTCATATATAAACCATAAAAAGACTTGTCAGCCTTTTCAACATAAAAACATTCGCTGCAAGTTTGAACTTTTGAATCTCTGGCAGGTGTGTACTGAATATATCACCCTTGGATCTCTCTCTCTCTCTCTCTCTCTCTCTCTCTCTCTCTCTCTCTCATATGGTTACTGAAAATATCTTAACTTGACTGTGTTTAGAAAAGTTCTTTGTTGATTAACTTTGAAGTTTGGAATCTTTGGCAGGTGTGTACTAAATATCACCTTTGGATCTCTCTCTCTCTCTCTCTCTCTCTCTCTCTCTCTTGGTTACTGAAAATATTTCAACTTGACTGTGTTTAGCAAAGTTCTTTGTTGATTAACTTTGAAGTTTGGAAGCTTTGGCAGGTGTGTACTGAATATCACCCTTAGATTTCTCTCTCTCTCTCTCTCCTCTCTCTCTCTCTCTCTCTCTCTCTCTCTCAAGTTGGCCACTTGTTATTGATAATTTTAGCCACGCTTACGATACTCCTGCATCGTTTCAATGTGAACTCTTGTAATTATCATGGGATTACTGTTAGCTCAAAGTGAATGCCTTCACTACCTGGCATTCAAAGCCTTTTGGTATTAGCGCCTTATACAACGCACAGATTTCCTAAGCGAGGTTAATCATGTGAACTATATTCTTTGACTCGCCTCTCTGGATGACCCTGTGTGTCTTAATCCTTACGTTCTGTTTATAAAATTCCACACAGTCTTCGATTCCGGTACCTTAAAGAACACAATTTCAATGCTGGTAGACTTTTGGTTGGTAATAATATGCGAATTTTGTTCTTCTATTGTTGTTGGGATTCGAAACAATTGTTTATTCATTACTTTTTCATTAGAATTATATAGGCGATGGGCATTTTGAATTAATAATCCCTAATGTCAGTCAATCAGGATTGGCAAGGCTAATTAATTAGTTCATTTTGAGGGCAGGGTAATTTTATATTGATTTTGAGGGCAGGGTAATACGATGTTGATTTTAAAGGCTGTGGTAATTTTATATTTTTTTAGGGCAAGGTCATTAATATGATTTTGACAGTAGGGTCATTATAGGTTATGATTTTATATGGGGATAGGAACGTACTGTCTCTTCAAACTGCTTAGCTCCTTGTAGTATGTCTGAAAAGTTGCCTCTGGAGTTTTTGAAATTATGAATGCAGGATTCTTTTGTGAATTTATAAGGCTTGACCTTATTACCTGACTCGTTAGTAGTGCTTCTCTCTCTCTCTCTCTCTCTCTCTCTCTCTCTCTCTCTCTCTCTTTCTCTCTCTCTCTGGTTGTGCTTGTATCTCTCTCTCTCTGGTTGTGCTTGTATCTCTCTCTCTCTCTCTCTCTCTCTCTCTCTCTCTCTTCTCTCTCTCTCTGGTTGTGCTTGTATCTCTCTCTCTCTCTGGTTGTGCTTGTATCTCTCTCTCTCTCTCTCTCTCTCTCTCTCTCTCTGGTAGTGCTTGTATCTCTCTCTCTCTCTCTCTGGTAGTGCTTGTATATCTCTCTCTCTCTCTCTCTCTCTCTCTCTCTCTCTGGTAGTGCTTGTATCTCTCTCTCTCTCTCTCTCTCTCTCTCTGGTAGTGCTTGTATCTCTCTCTCTCTCTCTCTCTCTCTGGTAGTGCTTGTATCTCTCTCTCTCTCTCTCTCTCTCTCTCTCTCTGGTAGTGCTTGTATCTCTCTCTCTCTCTCTCTCTCTCTGGTAGTGCTTGTATCTCTCTCTCTCTCTCTCTCTCTGGTAGTGCTTGTATCTCTCTCTCTCTCTCTCTCTCTCTCTCTCTGGTAGTGCTTATCTCTCTCTCTCTCTCTCTCTCTCTCTCTCTCTCTCTCTCAATTCAAATTGGGGTCTTACTGACTTTATCCCTCGTATTGCAAATTTGTTTTTTATTCTCTTGAGCCTTTATGCTTAAGTAGCAATTTGAAAACTTTACAATTCTTTCACTCAAAAAGCACCGTGTTTTGCCTTGTTTGTCTGTAGCTCTATTCATGTCCAAAATTTGGTTCCCGCTTGTTATTCATGTCCAATTATAAGTTCCGAGTCTCTATTCATGTCCATTTACAAGTTACCCCTCTCAATTTATGTCCATTGTTTTGTTTCCCTTGAATATTCGTGTCCAATTTTTTGTTGTCCTGAATATTCATGTCCAATTTTTGTTCCCCATGTATATTCATGTCCAATTTTCTATTCCCCCTCTCTATTAATGTCCAATTTTTTGTTCTCCCAGAATGTACATGTCCAATTTTTGTTCCCCATGTACAGTATATTCATACATAATGTTCTATTCCCTCTCTCTATTCATGTCCAACTTTTGTTCCCCCTATCTATTCATATAAAAATTTTCGTTCCCTCTCTATTCATGTCCACTATCTTCTATTTCACCTCTATATTCATGTCTATATTTTGTTCTCTCCTCTCTACATTCTTCTACGTCCTTTATCTAAATTCATTTTCTTAATGCCAGTATTTTTTCTCTTTCATTTAAGTCAAGATTTAAATGTTGATCTTCCATCGATACTCCTTCATTTGTTTTATTGTTGGTTTTATATGTGGTCATTGGTCCCTTATTCAATTTCAACGATAATACAATTTTTTCTCCTTCATTATTGTTTTATATCTAGTTTACGGAAATAATTGTTTGACTCAAAGCTCTCAGAATTTGCCTTACTGATTAGGGTTTAATTTTAGGGAAATAATTGATTCAAAGCTCTCAGAATTTGACATACTGATCAGGGTTTATTGTCTGAGAATTAGCGTTAAAATGTTTGCTTATAAAACGAAGTAAATAATTATAGCCACGAAAAGCAAAATGAAGACTTGATTGGTTAGTACCAAAGTCCAAATGAGTGACATGGACGGACTTGAGTCCGTTTATATCACCAATTTGGACTTGGGTGTAAAACTCCTATCAAAGTCTTTCATTTCTCATTTCGTAGCTATGGTCATGACGTGTCAGTGAATTCAACGGAGAAAGAAGGGATATTTTGTCTAGTCTCTAGTCAAATTTCATCAGTCAGGAATTGTTTCATGTAAAACATGTTACACATGAAATATACGACAATACTAATTCAGATTTTATTATTCACAGGAATGAGCTTCGATAGCAGTTCGCGCGCCAGTCCTGTGAGCCGTCAAGAGGAGAGAGTGGCAGTCCTGTGAGCCGTCAAGAGGAGAGAGTGGCAGTCCTGTGAGCCGTCAAGAGGAGAGAGTGGCAGTCCTGTGAGCCGTCAAGAGGAGAGAGTGGCAGTCCTGTGAGCCGTCAAGAGGAGAGAGTGGCAGTCCTGTGAGCCGTCAAGAGGAGAGAGTGGCAGTCCTGTGAGCCGTCAAGAGGAGAGAGTGGCAGTCCTGTGAGCCGTCAAGAGGAGAGAGTGGCAGTCCTGTGAGCCGTCAAGAGGAGAGAGTGGCAGTCCTGTGAGCCCACAAGAGGAGAGAGTGGCAGTCCTGTGAGCCGTCAAGAGGAGAGAGTGGCAGTCCTGTGAGCCGTCAAGAGGAGAGAGTGGCAGTCCTGTGAGCCCACAAGAGGAGAGAGTGGCAGTCCTGTGAGCCGTCAAGAGGAGAGAGTGGCAGTCCTGTGAGCCGTCAAGAGGAGAGAGTGGCAGTCCTGTGAGCCGTCAAGAGGAGAGAGTGGCAGTCCTGTGAGCCGTCAAGAGGAGAGAGTGGCAGTCCTGTGAGCCGTCAAGAGGAGAGAGTGGCAGTCCTGTGAGCCGTCAAGAGGAGAGAGTGGCAGTCCTGTGAGCCGTCAAGAGGAGAGAGTGGCAGTCCTGTGAGCCGTCAAGAGGAGAGAGTGGCAGTCCTGTGAGCCGTCAAGATGAGAGAGTGGCAGTCCTGTGAGCCGTCAAGATGAGAGAGTGGCAGTCCTGTGAGCCCACAAGAGGAGAGAGTGGCAGTCCTGCGAGCCATCAAGAGGAGAGAGTGGCAGTCCTGCAAGCCATCAAGAGGAGAGAGTGGCAGTCCTGTGAGCCATCAAGAGGAGAGAGTGGCAGTCCTGTGAGACCACAAGAGGAGAGTGTGGCAGTCCTGCGAGCCATCAAGAGGAGAGAGTGGCAGTCCTGCGAGCCATCAAGAGGAGAGAGTGGCAGTCCTGTGAGCCATCAAGAGGAGAGAGTGGCAGTCCTGTGAGCCATCAAGAGGAGAGAGTGGCAGTCCTGTGAGCCATCAAGAGGAGAGAGTGGCAGTCCTGTGAGCCATCAAGAGGAGAGAGTGGCAGTCCTGTGAGCCATCAAGAGGAGCGCCGCCACCCTCCCATATAAAAAAAAGTCAGCCGGTAATCCAGGGCTTATATAACGCAGTTTCTGGACACTCTTCGTAAAGGATTTGAATATTTATGAATTTAAATTTAATTTTTTTTTTTTTTTTTTTTGGTGCTTAGGCCGTTTTGTGGCAGTGAAGTTTTCCATTATGTATAAAAATGGCCTGTCAACTTTTGTGTATTTCATTAACAAAGTCAAAAAAATTTATTTCCGTGTTTGAAGTGTTGCCTTGAATAATTTACTTGCCCTAAATCTTTTGGGTGATTCAATTTTGCCTGTCAATAATTTACTTGCCCTAAATCTTTAGGGTTATTCAATTTTGCCTGACAACCGTATTCCCATGTTCAAGTTTATTTTTTCAATAAGAAAAATTAAAGAAAAATTAAAAAAACATGTCTCATTTCAAAACCACAAATTACAAAAAATGGGTGTATTTAAAGAATAGAAGTATTGGTTCACAGGATTATTTTATTTGAAGGTTTCTCACAGATACAGCATGAAAATGGTGTTAAGAGTTCGATGAGCAGTCAATTTTAGCCTCTCGATGAGCAGTCAATTTTAGCCTCTCGAGTTGCCTTTAGCTATTTTGTTTTCCATTTTTTAAAGATAGGTTTGCAGACCATTTAGTACCAGGGACGAATGGGCGACCAGGTCCCCCCCTCACTGGTGGTGGTCTAGGGCTGGTTCCAGACTCCTCCAGTACCGGCCGGAGGAGGGGGCAATGCGTGTTACCCTTCCAGGTGTACCCCATCTGCTGCTGGTAGCGCCAGAATTTCAGCCATTTCTGGAAAGTTATACATGTACTTGAAACATAGAAAATGGGAATTTGCCAAAGGAAACTGGAAAAGTTATCAAAGCATATATACAAGAAACTTACAAAAGTAGGACTCATATATGCAAATTAGCCAAATGGACTGGAATAGTTATACATGCATTTACTTGAAGCATATAAAATGAGATTCATAATTATTAGCCGAGTGAAACTGATAAATTGAATTATGTAAGATGATGTAATAGTTTGGCAAAGTAAAAAATTCATTGTGCAGTATAGGAATAAAATATCCAAATATGACAAAATTCAGGAAGAAATATAATTGTTTATGCTTTAAATAACGAGAAAACCAGCCTATTACACATGAATGTGATGAATAGAATGTATATGAAAAATCCATGATTCATGCGAAAAACGTTTATGGTGTGACTGAACGACATGTGCAAAATATGGTACTGAAAATAGTAAAAATTTTACTGCATTTGGAATGGAATATAAATTGCCAATTAAAATTTCTATATGAATATTAACTACAGTCTATAATGGAAAAAGTAAGGTCTTATACTGTATCTCACTTGTAATACTATAGATGTATTTATGTGGTTATTATCATCATTACTTGCTAAGCTACAACCCTAGCAGGATGCTATAAGCCCAAGGGCTCCAGCACAGAAAATAGCCCAGTGACGAAAGGAAACAAGAAAAAAATAGAATATCTTAAGAACAGTAACATTTGTATAAACTATAAAAAAAACTTTAACAAAACAAGAGGAAGAGAAATAAGATAGAATAGTGTGCCAGAGTGTACTTATATTTAGGGTGAAGTCGGTGGTAAATGTTTCAGAAGAATTTAAGATTATTATTAGTTGTATCTAGAACTGTGTCAATTTCTATTAAAACTACAAAAATTGACGAAGTAATGTTGAAGTTACCTGAAACGCAAGGATGGTGCCTGGAAATGAAACGAAGGAAGAACACTAATTGGATGATGCTGTGAATAGAGAAGAATGGAGGGAAGGTGAATTAGAGTTTTAATATATTTGTAGGTGATCGACCTCTGCAAACAGGTGATTGAAAAGGGAAAGGTTGAATGTTGGTCATGTGAGAAACATAAATCTGAAGGAACATCCGTTTCAAAGTAACTCTGGTCAGAATGGCTGTGATTGAAAAGGGAAAGGTTGAATGTTGGTCATGTGAGAAACATAAATCTGAAGGAACATCCGTTTCAAAGTAACTCTGGTCAGAATGGCTGTGATTGAAAAGGGAAAGGTTGAATGTTGGTCATGTGAGAAACTTAAATCTGAAGGAACGTATGTCTTAAGAGTAACTTTGGTCAGAATGGTTGTGATTGAAAAGGGAAAGGTTGAATGTTGGTCATGTGAGAAACTTATGTTTTAAAGTAACTTTGGTCAGAATGGTTGTGATTGAAAAGGGAAAGGTTGAATGTTGGTCATGTGAGAAACTTATGTTTTAAAGTAACTTTGGTCAGAATGGCTGTGTTTGAAAAGGGAAAGGTTGAATGTTGGGCATGTGAGAAACTTAAATCTGAAGGAACATCTGTTTCAAAGTAACTGTGGTCAGAATGGCTGTGTTTGAAAAGGAAAGGTTGAATGTTGGTCATGTGAGAAACTTATGTTTTAAAGTAACTTTGGTCAGAATGGCTGTGTTTGAAAAGGGAAAGGTTGAATGTTGGGCATGTGAGAAACTTAAATCTGAAGGAACATCTGTTTCAAAGTAACTGTGGTCAGAATGGCTGTGTTTGAAAAGGAAAGGTTGAATGTTGGTCACGTGAGAAACTTAAATCTGAAGGAACATCTCTTTCAAAGTAACTCTGGTCAGAATGGTTGTGATTGAAAAAGGAAAGGTTGAATGTTGGTCACGTGAGAAACTTAAATCTGAAGGAACATCTCTTTCAAAGTAACTCTGGTCAGAATGGCTGTGTTTGAAAAGGAAAGGTTGAATGTTGGTCACGTGAGAAACTTAAATCTGAAGGAACATCTCTTTCAAAGTAACTCTGGTCAGAATGGTTGTGTTTGAAAAGGAAAGGTTGAATGTTGGTCACGTGAGAAACTTAAATCTGAAGGAACATCTCTTTCAAAGTAACTCTGGTCAGAATGGTTGTGATTGAAAAAGGAAAGGTTGAATGTTGGTCACGTGAGAAACTTAAATCTGAAGGAACATCTCTTTCAAAGTAACTCTGGTCAGAATGGCTGTGTTTGAAAAGGAAAGGTTGAATGTTGGTCACGTGAGAAACTTAAATCTGAAGGAACATCTCTTTCAAAGTAACTCTGGTCAGAATGGTTGTGTTTGAAAAGGTTAAGGTTGAATGTTGGTCATGTGAGAAACTTAAATCTGAAGGAACGTCTGTTTTAAAGTAACTTTGGTCAGAATGGTTGTGATTGAAAAGGGAACGATTGAATGGTGGTCTTGTGAGAAACATAAAGCTGAAGAAACGTATGTTTTAAGAGTAACTTTGGTCAGAATTGTTAAGTTCCTTGCAAGAAAGTGATTTAAAAAAGAGAACTAAATGAAGTCAGTTGCTTGATTGAAGAGAACAGGCAGAGATAGAACTCCCTCTTTGAATAAATGCTTAATGAATGCAGAATGTAAAGGTGATAAGGATCAATCACTAGTGAGAGATGAATGCAGACATAGGGAAAATTGCAGAAGAATGTGAAGAATAAGAGTGTTATGATTCATGTGGAAGAATGGAATGACAGAAAAGGAAATAAAATAAGGAGTCAGATTCTCCTGAGAGAGAGAGAGAGAGAGAGAGAGAGAGAGAGAGAGAGAGAGAGAGAGAGAGAGAGAGGGGGGAGGTTATTAAACTAGGAAGTGTATGAAAACATATTTTAAAGGAAATTCAAGTAGAGTTTAGAATGGAAAATGAAGCAAGACTGAAAGGAATGTCTGGCATAGCATTACATTGGGGTTATTTATATCCTTTGTCGTACTGTCTGTATTAAGTTGATTTGTGGCAAGGTTAATGAGTGCAAGTAGATAGTGCATTGAATAAAACTCGGTACTGTAATGTATAATGCTTATTTGACCTTAGTCCTTGTAGCTCTAAAGGAAATGTAGAGGAAATTTGTTTATAATAAACTAAAAGTTAAAGTACATGAATAACACTAACAGAGCATACAACATAAGGGAAAGGGCAACGTGCCAAGGCAACAGGTAGATAGGCATTGAGAAGCTAGACTTTAACGAGCTTGCTTCAGTATATCGCTAGATATAGAAAGAATTATTTAGGGGAAAATGTTGGAGTCTATTAGTGATAGGCTCTGGGTCACGTGCTGTTAAGGGAGGTCACAAGTTGATATTTGAAACTATTGATTGATTGATTGATTTTAGGTTTTCTGGCATCCTGAGATGACAGTACTATATTATTATTATTATTATTATTATTATTATTATTATTATTATTATTATTATTATTACTTGCTAAGCTACAACCATAGTTGGAAAAGCAGGATGCTATAAGCCCAGGGCCCCAACAGGTAAAATAGCCCAGTGAGGAAAGGAAACAAGGAAAAATGAAATGTTTCAAAAACAGTAACAACAATAAAATAGATATTTCCTAAATAAACTATAACAATTTAACAAAACAGTGGAAGAGAAATTAGATAGGATTGTGTGTCCGATTTTACCCTCAAACAAGAGAACTCTGACCCAAGACAGTGGAAGACCATAGTACAGAGTCTATGGCCCTCCTCAAGACTAGAGAACAATGGTTTGATTTGAGAGTGTCCTTTTTCTAGAAGAGCTACTTACTATGGCTAAAAGGTTTAAATAAATGAAAGCAGGACATCAAGACTATTTCAGATGAATTTGATAAAAAGACCATGTATAGGAGAACCAATAATTCATGTGAAAGGATGGAGAGACAGAAATAAGTGTCAACCATTTAGTATTTGTAAGTTTTTGTGTGAGACCAAATATCTTCAGTGAGATTAAAGGAAACAGTGATGAGAAAGTGTAAAATATGATTGTGGAAATATAAGGAAATGGAAAAAATGTTACTGAATTTGGAGTGCAATTTAGAAAAAGAGAAAGTGTCAAGTAACATTATAGATAAATATCATGTTGATTCCAAAATGAAAGGAGACAATGTAAGGTCTTGTATAATATTACATGAGAGAGAGATACAGTATTTGTTAATAATGTGGTTTAGTGTACGATAGAGACCGAGGTAACACAGAAATTTAGTAG